>NC_056737.1:116603848-116803796 GCF_019279795.1 Protopterus annectens | reverse complement strand
ACAGTATTACTACAGTATTGACTTTCATCAGTAGTAGCTTGTTTGCTGCCTTCATCTGTATTACACAGTACCTGACATTAGTCATTTATATCAATGTTGGTCTGACAACACATTTATTCAGTACACTCAGAACACACTATACCTAGTTGCAGTAGACAGTTACACTTTCTTATTTATTGTACTATTATATTGCAAGTTAGATCTCTACTCACCACACTTTCAGCGCAGCCTGCCAGGCGTCCAGCATGGGCCTCAATGTTATGAGTGCTCTCCTCTGCAGCTGTGGGGGAAAACACACCATTATGCATACCTGTCTATCAGATACTCATACTACAACTTAATAAATCAGCAGTTGATATACTTACAAACTTCTGGGGCATTATGGTCCTGAGCATCTTGGATCCACTGGGCCAAGAGCACTCCCTTCCTCTGTTTCAGATCATCATAATGATGATGGACCTGCTCACCAGTGTGGGGGATGCTAGTGGCATTGGTGAGCTTACATGCCAGGCATTCCCAAGCTTCAGACATGTATTCTGAGCCCTGGTACTGGCCCTGCAGCAGTCTGTCATCATAGTTCTTAACAAGGAGCCCAGCCATGACCCTGGACACCAATATGCTATGGTGCTGCATCCAAAAGCATGCTCCATCTCCAACACCTGCCATAGTTCCTGCATGGATCAAACTCTAACAGGTTCTGCTTGCATTCCCACCTGTACGGTTTAAATAAGGCCATTTACCAGCCCTTTGTCGCCATTGGACAATTTTTAAAAATGCTGAGTAAAGCTCAGAAGTGTGCAAACCCGCTAAGCTGAGTTGAGCAGTGCTTAAAGTAGCAAATGCTGAGCAGTGCTTAGTGGTGCACAAATCCTCTTAGCTGAGCTGAGGACTGCTAAGAATGGGAATGCTTATCAATGGTCAAACTGGCTAAGCAGAGCTAAGTCTTGCTAAGTATTGCTCAGACAGGTTCTGTTTAAGCATTCCTTAGCTTGGCTTAGCAGTACTTAGCAAAACTGAGTAAGGGCAAACAAAACTTTTCATAAAAAAAGAAATAAATAAACATTGTATATTCATTACTCATTATTGATACATTATTATTAAATGCATGTATTTTACTTTACATGACCTCCCCCTATCTGTTTTCATTACGTTACCTTGGGGTGTGACTGTACTGTATCAGACACATGCGTTTAAATGGTGACTTTCACCTCATATCTCTACTGACAGTGGGATTCTGGACCAGCTACACTACCCTGGTTGTCAAATATCAATAACTATATAAATAAATAAAAATAAAAATTATTATAAAAAGGCTTTTCCATGTAAAAACTGAATGCCTGTGTGGGTATTCAAACCATGCACCTGCTGCACTTAAAGCTGTGACTCTAACCACTCAGTAAACTTGGCTGTGAAGATTTCAGCTATAGATTTCTATATAACTTCTCTGTATGTTTAAGCACTGCAGAGCAAAGCGCCGTGCTGCACAAACCCGGTCAGCTACACTTAAACTTTAAAGAAAAAGAAATTTAGAAAAAAATTAACCATTAATTAAAAATTAAACATTAGACTTCACATTATTAAATAAGTGTCAGAGGACACTTTCTTTATTGTTTTAATATCGTATGGCACTTTCACATTGCAGGGGATGTGTTACAGATACTGTAACACATCCTCTACATGACATTACACTTAACATTCTTAAATAAGTGTCTAAGGATACTTTCTTTATTGTTTTAGTGCCATACAGCACTTTCGCAATGCAGGGGGGTGTATTACAGATACTGTAACACACCCCCTACATGACATTACACTTCACATTCTTAGATACGTATCCGAGGACACTTTCTTTATTGTTTTAGTGCAGTATGGCACTTTGGGAGTTCAGGGGGCATGTTACAGATCTGCGAGCACTGTAATACAACTCCTAACACTCATTCGGTATCCATGTACACATCTCCCCCTCAGTTTTGCGTCTTCATTAATATTAAAGGCACGCTGCCAAGAGGGAGATGCAGACACGGACACCATTCACTTCATGTAGGAATAATGCCATTCCTACACAGAGTTTATTAAATCCTGGGGTATGTGTAAAAGCATATTCATTCCTGGGATTGTCTTGTTGCCTCTATTATGTTGCCACAAACGCACACTACAAGGGAAAATCTTCAAAAGTTACATCAGGTGTAGATAGACTACCAGCAGAATTTATAAATGGGGGAGAGTATACTAGAATATGTTAGCAGAACTGTTTAATTATCTCCAGGACAGCAGTAAGCATTTAGACAAAATTAATCAGGCTGTAGTAGCTGTGCTACCTAAGGAGCAGAGTAAGATACCAAACATTAGAGATTAGAAGCCCATTTCACTGATTAATCTAGGTCTTAAGATTCTAGCTAAAGTACTAGTGAAATAGCTGGAAAAAATAATGCCAGGTCTTTCTACCAATCTATTTTCTATATAAAGTAAATTTCCTCAGTTTGGCATAATAACTTTGTACTGGAAAATCATTAAAGAGAGACATTAGAAAGTAATGAGACACATTTCAGTTTCAGACTTCACAACCCTCAAAAGATTATTAAAACTACTGATGCCAAAAAAATGTTTAATTCTATCAACTGTCTAACTTTCTAAGACCAAAATATGTCAAAAGTACAGTTAGCAAAACAACATCAGAAATGCAGATAGACTAAGTCAGATATGCATCCTGAGCATCACACAAAGCTTATGTAATTCCAAAACCCAAAAGGCAGAAAACAAGGATATGACACAGTTATCATCACTTGCACAGGGTGTTGTGTGTGTGTGTGTGTGGGGGGGGTTCAGGAAGCCTAGGCCGACACAAAACATCAGTGAGTGTCTATCAGTAAGAAAGAGAAGTAGGCAGACATTAGAATAAAGTAACAAATGGCCAATGAGAAAAAAATGAGCATTAAGTGTCATGGCTGAACCATATAATTGTTGTGTGTGTGTCTGTATGGGTCCTCCAGGTGAAATTGGTGAGTGAGTGACTGCAAGAACACGGCCAAGCTCTGTGGTAGCTCTACATCTTGGCATGTCAGATAGGTGTGAGCCATGCATGATAGAGGTGGCAGTTCATCTCTGTCATACCCAACTGGCTCTGCCAGGGGTTGCACTGGCACATCCGTGCCCACGGTCAAATACACTGCTGCTACCTGAACATGACTGATGTCTACTGGACAAGCTCCCTTCATGAGAACACCCAGGACTATGATCCCATGGCCTGCAACATCTGGGTGTGGACACCTCAACCACTGACAGAGCAGTGGAAGTAGTGCCACTATGGGAGCTTGATCGGGCTTGGCCACATCAGCTAACAGCAGATGATGTGCCCTACGTTCACATGGATGCCATCCCCCTCCAAGCAGATGTTTCTTCACAGACACCACCCATTCCATGTCATTCATTCAATCCATTGAATCGGCAATACGGTGGAGGAAGTCATACATATAAGCCTTTGCCACATCTATACCCCTAAGCATTTCTCTGGATGACCTTTAGGAACATGTCTGCACCTCCATGATGGCCCTAAACATACATCAAGTGGCACAGGTCAACACACCTGGATCAGGTGGAGGATAGAGAGCAGGCCTCCTCTCAGCACCCCTAGCAACCTTCCTGCATGGAGCCTCACCCACACTTTGGCTATGGCCAAAGTCAACAGGCACTGAAGCCACAGTAGCCACACTTTTCTGATAAAGTGTCTCAACCTCCACCTGTCCAATATCTGAGGGCCAACTGGAATGGGTTGGCATAGACCTGCTGCTGTGTTCAGTGAATTGCATAAAATGACTGAATGTCAACCTCAGTGTCAGATTCAACCTCTGAACCCCCAACTAAGCCTCTGTTTGGCCACCATCATCATCAGAGTCTGTCAATATCAGGTGGTAAGATTCATACACTTCCACTATCAGGATCACCTGTGATAATAAGCAACAAACATAGGAAAGAAATTAATAGCTGCACTATTATAGTCAAATGGATGCTAACAAACTAACAGTGGTGCCA
Organism: Protopterus annectens; assembly: GCF_019279795.1. Taxonomy (NCBI): domain Eukaryota; kingdom Metazoa; phylum Chordata; order Ceratodontiformes; family Protopteridae; genus Protopterus; species Protopterus annectens. The sequence goes on along the minus strand of NC_056737.1, from coordinate 116,799,770 downwards.
TTAATATAGACAGTGCAGGAATACATATAACAGTCCAGACAGCTGCAATACGCATATAGATAAAATAAAGATTTCTTTGAACTGCTCATCACTGCTGACAAAAAATATTTGGCTTACCATGTGCAGAAGATGTTATGCTTCCTGTGGATGATAGTTCTGGAAGAAGATAAGCAGCATGTAAGAACACCTTCATCACAATTAACAGTAACACATGAGTTAAAAATGTTTGCCCCATATGTGTCTATTAACAATACTTTTAACAAGAACTTGGATGACAAGTCCACCCAAAGCCCAGGTATAATCAATCAGAATGTGTTTACTGTATCAGTCTACAACTATCCTCACCCAAATGAATTTAATGTTAAACAGAACTTAACTATTGCTAACAATATTTTACTATACAAGAAGTATTTAAGAACTGAGATAGATAAGCCTACCACAGTAGCACCAACATCAATGATATGCTATTGTGCACTTTCCAGTGAGCTGTCTGGACCCCTGACAGTGGACAGGAGCTCTTCATTTGCTGCTAATGGTGGCTCTGTAGCAGGACCCAACCCCCAGTACTGTAAGTTCATGGGCCACTGCAGCTGCTCTCCTCCATATAGATGAAATCATGTCAGTGGCCCTATGATGCACCTTATCATATGTCCTGCTGTGGCCGCCTATTCTATTCACATCAGCAGCTATCTGTTGCCAAATTTGCATTCTGCCTGACATATCTCCATGTCCTCTCTCAAGCAGAAAGGCACCATGTCACCTAAAAGCTTCCACAATGACTCAGGGTTGCTGAAGGGGGGGGGTCTTTGGGGATTGGGACACCTGGGTGCCATCATCATAGATGACCTAAAACACAACAGAAGGATAATACACATGAGTATCACATAACTAAAAGTCCTGTTTAGATATAACACATAAAAGGTGCATTTCACTATTATCCACTGGAGAAACATAAAACAGTCAAGTTATTCAAATATAAAAAAAAGGATTTGTGCATTTGCAACATAAAACACAACAGCAATTCAGACTGCCCTGCATCCAGTGGGTGTGTCACCCAGGTTAGACTTATGAAGCATAAAAGTAATTGCATCAAGGTTTTAAATGTAAGTAACCCACACACATTTCACCATTTCTGTTCAGTAATATCCAACCTCCCATTCATTTGTCGACATCTGTATATTATTGGCATTTAATATCCTCACACATTTTAAGGACAATGATACAGAAAGGTCTTACAAAGTGCATGTCTCAGATTACTGTTTAGATAAGACACTCATACTTATAACACTTTAGATAGTAGAGCTGATATGAATTATATGTATGAGGGATTAGACAACCTTATTGTGTTTTCAGATGTGTGGTGGTGGTGCTCCGGTAGTGTTGTTACCTCCCATTCAATTCTCAGCTAGAGCATCTTCTATGTGGAGGCATACATGAATGGGGCGTGCCTTCATTGAAGGTTGTGCATCAGGGCTGGCAACCTGGTATGTAAAAATCCACTACCAATCATTAGCGGACCGGAGTTCAGCTGTGGCGACCCCTAACCGGGAAAAAGCTGAAAGACACAAACAAACAAATTGTGTTTTCAGATGTATAACTGAGGGTATTATTGTCTACTGTATTTCTGTAAGTATTAATTCTTCTATCCAAACTTGGATGGCCTTCACACTTAAATAAAACACATACACAAATGAATCTATATATAAGAACCTTGTCAGGTCACATGCATACATGGTTAACATCTCAAACTGTCATCTGTATTTATGAATGTTTCATGACTATGCCTGAGAAGCACTTCTTTCGTGGCAAAGATGGAAAACCACTGATATGGAAAAACATGTTTTGTCCCTTTTGAATATGTATGAATCCCACAATGTAAACATTAATGTTATTAGTATATGAAGCCAAACCAAAAATGTGTTGGGTCATGAAATTTATGCTCCCAATGCATATCTGCAAAGTTAAATCAACTAACAGTTACAGCAGCAGACACTCCTCAAACTAATGTCAAGTCTCAGATTAACTTTCCAGTTACAAAAATCACTTTCCTCCCTGCTTGGCACTGTTGCCCTCCACTTAACATCACACAAACTTGGTTGGCATCGTTTCTCGGGTTTGTGCTCTACCAGTAAATCCAATAACAGGAAATGTTAGGAAACTATCATTTGCCACTGCTCTACTTTGGTATTAGACATGTCTAGCTTTAGTGGGGAGGTTCCCAATTAAGGGAGCAGAGGTGGAGTGCTCAGGAGTGCAGGATATTTATTTTACTCTAGGTAAACTGCCACAGCCAAAGTGGGGGGACTGTTCTGGCACCCAGTACAAGTTTGAGGCTTGGAATAGTCTGGCCAAGGCTGTAACCTGTGTGACTGGCATCCCACACACTGGAGAACAGTGTAGGCACCATTTCAATTATCTAAAAAGGCACAAGAGAGAAATGCTCAAAAAGTGGTTGGATGAGTTTCAAACCAGTGACATTCCACAGTTGTGCAAGCATGCTAACAAAGACAATTTGTAATACATATTAAGCTAAATATAGGAAGACTGGTATGCATAATGCTCTTCTTTTCTTTTTTCTTTTCTTTTCTTTGTTTTTTTTCATAGCTAATCTTGAAATTGAGTTGCATCAGCAGGCTCATGCTGATCATTTGGAGAGATGGGATTAGCAAGTGGTATGTATGTAGCACAAGAGAAGTATTACTGTAGGTTTAAAAGTTAAAGAGAGATTTTTTCTAAACAGTAGTACCAAAGTGAGTATGCATATCCTAACTGTAAAATCAAGTATGCATGCATATGTCTGTAGCACAAACCAACTTTAGGAGTCAAGTAGTATATCACTGCAGTTAGAGGTTGTGAGTTCAAATACCATGATTAATAACTATGCAATACTGCATTTATTTAATAATATTGTATATATTAAACTCTATACAAGTTGCATAAAGGCCCTGCTGTTAACTGTAATCTTTATAATTGGACCAAGAATATGTGCAATGTATGCACATTTCAAGGAGTACTTTGAGCAATCCATAATTATAGTTTGTAGTTGTTAGGACATATACTTAAATATAATACTTCAAATAAATATGATGGTACTCATTTTATCTCTTTTTTAATCTCTCCCCAACCCCTATCTCTTTTTTATTTTCTATTATGTGTCATCAGAATGTATACGTCACCCATCTGTAGCAATTCACTAAATACTTCACAGTACAGCAAGGTAGGCAACTAGTAATATCCCAGCTGTGTGTAACAAATATGTGTGAGTTGCTAAAAATAAAATCTTTTTTTACATCTGACAGATGTCCTGACAGAGGTCATTGACGACCCACATGATGAGAACACTATCATCCTGTGGAACCTGACCAGGCCAAGACATTTGACACCAATCCACACTGTGGTATTCACTCAACACTCACAGATGTGGCCATAAACACCTAAATGACCAAGTGGATAGACCACTGGATCACATATGTGGCATCTATGCTGAAATGTGTGAAGTGATGTATATCTCAGGTCCAGTAATTTGGTCCATACATCAAGGTTGTCTGCTAGGCTTTTTCCTTCCATTATTTAACTCACAGACATTAAAACTGATATACACATCCTGTGTCCAAGCAACTGTTTGGAGGACTCCAGATTGTGAGCAATCATTGACTCCAACTGTGATATTAGTATGACAGTATCAACACATACCAAAATTGCTACTGCAGCCATGACAACACATGTGATGAAGCAAAAGCATGGGGGGATTTGTTACATTATGAAAACAAATGCACAAACTAAGGATAATGTTGACCACACACAGTATAAGCAGACCATTTGGCATGTGAGCTGCATCCTGGGGAAGATGATAGGCGGAACATCGACCAGCATGTCACCACAGTGGTGAGTACTCCCTTGTATGCAACACAACTATTGTGAATGTATAGGACATCCACAACAAAGGCCATAATACCTCCATAGATCACATCCTTCATCACACCAATAATTAAGTACAGTGCACCCTTCTTCATGTACTCATCTTTCAGTGATGGGTAGCTAAAGTGTAACACCTTTGCCACATTGAGCTGCCACACATCTTATGCCATACTTAGGTATTCTTTTTGTTGCATAAACATTACTATCTGATGGTGCGGAACACCCATCAAGGTATTACACCAGATGCATGTGTGATACCTGTTCTGGTGATGCGCATAGTACATATATATCTGTTGTAAGAGCGTGTTCATGAAGAATCATCTATGATCACTCAGAATCACATATGTTATGTCAGAGACAAGTTATTACTGGTAGCATTATCCGGGTATTGTCCATGGTTGTGCGTGCTTTTTTACTGTTGTCCATGTGTCCCACTTTTTGCAGACCTCTGCTGACATTACACTCATATTCAGGCATATCAGTTAGCACTGCTTTACGATATGCACTCAACCCAAATTGTATATTACATCCCTGATAGATGTCCTCTCCATTGTTCAGGTCAGGATGCTTATCTCACGAAGACATATCTTCTCCATTCTTATGCCACCTTGTCTGACAGTCACATATCTTTTTATTTTTTTACTGTGAAGTCTGTACTTTACCATGTTGATATGTGATTAGTGTTCTTGCTACATCTGTCTTCCATTTACATGTCCTCATCTGCTGTACATTACAATGTTTCACCTGTCCTCTTTCCTTGTGTTCATTCCTACAATTCGTATGTGTGTCCTTATGCAATATAAACACTTGCCCTGACTGTTTATTTTAAATAGCAGTCCATGTACCCTTACAGATCATTTACCCAACTTTTGTACAGAATGGTTTAATAGGTTTTCACACTACTCTCCACTTTACACACTGTCCTGTACTGTGCTTGGAACATATACATAACTATATGATAAACCCTGGTAATTATTGAGGCATTCCGTGAAATCCTGATAACCTATACTGCAGTAAGGGAAACAGGTTCTCTATCTGTGTTACACTAAATGGTTTCCTAGCTGCCAACACTTTTGCCTGCTACAAAACCATGCTTGTTTATGTTTAAACTCAGTGCATGATATGAATATGTAATTAGCACTGCTGCTTACAGCACAGACACGTAAAGTCTGTGAACACTTCATGCAAAGCCCACACAGTTTATTGAATCCAGCTGAAGATGTTTATTTTGTATTATCTAACTTGTGCTCATGGCTATTAATATTCTACTATAGTGCATATAATATATTTTAATAATATAATTCTAGTTTGTCCAACCACTTCACCAGGTTATTTTGATTTTTTTTTCATGCAGCCAGGTCCACATAAGCATGATTGACTTAACAGATTTTGTTTTAATAAACCATATCTTTCAAATCACCTTATGATGATAAAATCTGGAGTTTGCAACTGTTTTTAAGTAGACCTTTTCATGACAGTGCCATTTAAATATGCCTGATACCAGTCTCAGTGTAGCAAACATTTGTTAGTGCTGCCAGTATCATTTTTTGTCCTATGTAAAGAGATTAAAATTATAGCTGAATATTTGCCTTCTGCTGTTTTACTGTCTGTTAACTGTCTGATCGATTCTGCTGACACTGGTTTATGTTAAATACAAGCTGCTGCATCTGAAGGAGGAAACTCAGTTGTGCAGTGACTAGTAGCTTACTAAGTAATGCTTAAATACCTTTGACAGAAATTAACAGTACATTAATGATATGCATATACTAGTCATATTTAAGCTATCTAGCTCTATGAGACAGGCAGGTATTAATGTCAACAAAGATTCAGCATTTCTTATGGCTATCTGTAGTCCAGGAAAATAGAGGGTTTACCTGCCCACAGCTGTAAAATTCAATACAAATGAGCAGCACATCTTGATATTCTGTATATCTTTGAATGGAATGGAAAGTCAGATTTTTGGAATTCCTGTGTGACATTTTTAATTTGCTGCTTCTCAGCAGCACAGTGAGACATGCACTCATTACAGTTGCATATTATTTAAATGTTTCCTAAATGTGACAGGAGATGAGCTTATCACAGTTAGAGTGTCACAATGCTTCAAGGCCCACACTGTGCCATACTAATTAATGCTTTTTAGAATGTGGTAAGAGGTGTGCTTATCACAGACTGCCATCAGATATTTTAATGAACTACTTTTTATGAGCAGGGATTAAACTGCATATTATAGCTTTGGTGTGAGGAATGCATGTTTAAGGAAAGAGAAGACTGCCGGTGTAATGGTCAGGTATTAAGACAACAAATCAGATAAATAATGTGTAATAAAGGGATACCTGGCAATGATTTGCTTGCTTGTTCATTTGTGGTGATATGCATATATGTAATTACTGCTCCCAAAATATGCTATGCTCACACAATTCATTAACTTATATGATGTGACTTTGCACCACTGAGTGTATCTACTTAGCAGGGCTGTGGAGGTGCAGTGGTTAGTGTTGTCACCTCACAGAAAAAGGTTCTCCAGTTTGATTCTCAGCTGGAGTGCCTTCTGTGTGGAGTCTGCATGTCCTCCCTGTGGTCGAATGAACTGAAAGACATGCAGGTAGGTGTGAGTGTATATGGCTGTGCCTCCTTTGAAGGTTGGGCGTTGAGCTGGCAACTTGATACCATAAAAATTCACTGCCAATCATTAGCAGACCAGAGTGCTGCTGTGGTGACACCTAACTGGGAAAAGCCTTTTTTTGTATATCTACTTAGCAAATATTTATTAACAGGGGGATATGGACAAAAAATAACATCTGACCACTTTTATGACTGTATGTTATATGATATTATTATTTTTTTTGTTTTGTGGAAACTGTTAAAAAACAAAACTAATTTCCATTTAATACATTATGCCACTTAAAAATGGCAAGAAGGTTTTCAGCCTGGATAATTGCAATGCAGATTACAGCTATGGAACTGAAAATGGACAGTTGTATTTAGATTTAATTATGAATTATACTTATGATATATACTTGTACAACACTTCTGTATAGACTTCCGCAGTGGTGCAGCGGTAGCGTTGTTGCCTCACAGCAAGAAGTTCTCCCATTCGATTCTCGGCTGGAGTGCCGGGAGTGCCTTCTGTGTGGAGTCTGCATGTCCTCCCTGCAGCTGGGGTGGGCGTTCGAAAGACATGCGTAAATGGGCGTGCCTTCGTTGAAGGTTGGACGTCGAGCTGGCACCTCTGTGTTCATGAAACTCTACTGTCAATCATTAGTGGACCAGAGTTACGCTGTGGCAACCCCTAACAGGGAAAAGCCGAAAGACAACAACAACTTGTACAACACTTCTGTCTATTGATGTCCATTTCTCTCTCACCCTCTAGGCTCCATCCAAGCAAGGTACTAATATTTCATTTATTATTAAGAGAAAGTTACAAATAACTTTAAACAATAACAGTTTAGTACAGCATGATATTGATGACAATGAGTACCAAACTAGTGCATTATATTATGTGGCAGTTTAACAATATATACAGATGTGACCATCTGTATAACCCACTTGTTACCTGCTTGGGAAAAGAATGTCAAGAGATTCACCTCAACAGCAAAGTTAGAATGGCTAGAATGATGAATGATAGCATTCATTTCAACGGCAGATAACTAGTGGGTTATGGTCTGAGAAACATGCAACTGGTTCTTTGTATTAAATATATATTTAGCTGCTCCAAGTGAGAAGTGAGAAAAGTGAGGGAGTACAAAGTACACATTTATTTATTGACATTTGGTTACTGAGAAAGTCCAACTGTGTAGGAGCCCATTTTCAGTGGAGGGTCAGGGAGTCAGAATATTACAAAACAGTTTAAGAGCAATAATTTACAATCATCAAAAATAATACAGACAATCTACAGTTTAAATAATTTCACCAAATTAGCCATAATATGAAAACATTGAGTAAGAATACGTACAGGTTAATGTTTAGAGACATTTTAGCCAGTTTATAGTGAAATTAAAGGTAAGTTAGTGTAGTACAAACAAGAATTGTAATATAAAGTTAACAGAAAAGCAGGCTTATGGTATCTTTAGAGAGAAAACAAGGTGAGAGAGACTGACATAAGTAAGGAAGTGAGTGAAGAAAGAAAATTAAGAAGGTGTAAAGTATGAACAGGTACTTATTCACATTTAGGGATATACCCCCGGATTCATGAAGCTCGGTGCAAGGCCGGCATAAGGCTTGCGCCGGCCGTGTGGCGTATATATGGAGTAGTCGTGCCATATGCATATTAATGAAGGCATGCAGCCGCCACAGCCACGTGCATAGGAAATGTGCACAAGTGCTAGGGGCGTATCGAAGTTGTGCAGGGAGGCGTGTCAATGTCAGCTGTCGAGGAACAACCTAAACTGCTGAATATTATATCCTGCCAGCAATAGTAATCGTACCTATCAGTGTCAATGGATACTGAAACATATGCAAAGCATAGTCCCTGCGAACAGAAAATGAAGAATCAAACACAAATGCACGGTAGGGAATAACGGGTCCCTACCCTTGAACAAATGACATGAAAACCGTGTGCCCGTAGTCCAACGTAGTGTTGATAACTATACCATGTGGAAGTGAAACGTATCATATGTTAGTGCGCTGCCAGTAGGTACGTCCAGTCCAACGGAGAGGGTCACCAGCCGACCCACAATGTGAGGGAGGGAACATAGCTGTGCAGATGTGTCCATAACAAAATACACGAGGAGAAATGTAGATAAATGTAGTGACCGTATGTCTGAATCATATCCCACAAGTCATGTAATAGTCACATACAAAAGGTATTTCCGTATTTCACATACCAAATATGATAAGAAATAGCATATGCATGTAAATGAAACAAAAGGAGCATATAAACAGCCATAACACTACGGGCACATGTTGGCCGAAAGGAACAGTATGATCCGTACCGTCGACCAAGATTACCACCTGTCCCACTTTGTGAGCGACAGTCCCTCTGTGGGCAGATGTGTCCTGACACAAACACGTAAAACTGGCAAATGTCCAGAGAATATAGGACATAATTCATCCGTAGATGTCATGCAATAGTTTCATTAAATACATTTCAACGAACGTATATTACATAAATGTCATAACAAACAAATAAGATACCGAAATGCTACAAGAATAAGCTTAGATATAGGCAGGAATTGTAAGTTCTATCTGCCAAACTGACCGTGGGTATGTGTCGGCCTGTAAAATATGCTGTGTTCACCACAAATGTCACAGTAGTGTTGCCACCTTTTCAAATGGCCAAAGTGGGACATGTTTGGTACAGACATCAGATTTTGCAGGACAACACATACCCACGGCCAGTACAAAGGACAGAACGTAACTGTTTTGCCTACAGAAAAGTGCATTCTTGTAACAGTTTAGTTGCTTATTCTGTTTCTCATAACATTGAGGTATTTCAGATACAGAATAACTGTTTAATGCAACTATCACATAAAATATAAGAAACAATTTTGTCCTAAAATCTCGGATATTTGCCATGTTTACAATTACATGTCAGGACACAACTGCCCAAAGAGGGACTGTCCCTCGCAAAGTGGGACAGGTGGTAACCCTATGTCACACTGTGGCCAATTGAAAAGGTGGAAACACAACCGTTGACTGTGGGGAGGCATTGTCCACAACAGTCGGACATGTGTAAGGAATAGCTTGGACACAGGAAAAGGTGCCATCCTAACAATGAGTACAACAGGCTGGCAAAATCCGGAAGGCAGCTGTATAATCCGAACGTGCATGTGACACAGTCGAACGGGTAGTACCCGGATACACCAACCAAGTAATGAAAGTGAAGTATGGGTGTGTACCGATGTGCATGAGGAATAGCATGTGGAAAGCAAACATGGCAGTGTAGTCCACACAACCATAAAGGTACCTGACACATGTAGGGTAGTTAATGTGTAACTCTGGCCGTGTCATGGGCCAACAACCAAAGTAGTGCTCTATGGGGTGTGAGGAATTTGCGTGCAAGGGGTGGGTGTATAATGGTAAATTCCTCAAAGGCGATACTGTGTCATATGCAGAATAGGTGAACCGGAGGTGTACGAGGGGGCAGTGGGTGAAGTGGAAAGAAACACAACCACATGTAGAAACAGCTGCAAGACAAGCAGACAGGCCATAGTGTAGAACACAATCCCACAAACATATGAATATGGAAATATGCAAGACAAGTGTATAGATACGTCACATATCCACAGATGGGTCCTGATGTAACTGGCCATAACAAACCTGGATGCATAATGGCCTACCCAGCATACCCTCCACAACACACAACCTGCCACCATACCAGAACGCCCACCAAATCCAGCCGTACTTGGTCCACTGGTCTGTTGCAGAAACAGCCACACACAGTGACCCCTATGCATATGTAGTAGGTATTGTCACCCTAGGCAGTGTCAGGATTGCAAACCATGTATCCCATGCATGTAAAACCCCCTGCACATTTTTGTGAAGCCACAAAAATCTTCGTTATCTAACTTGTTTTGGTCTAGTCCAATTTTTGGGATATCCCTCATGGGATGACCAACTTGTGTAAATAGTAGAATGGGTATGACGACAAGATGTCCAATCCAGTAGATATCTGGACACAATTCAGAACGTGCAGTGGAGGTCCATGACACTGTCCAACCCTAAGTGGGCATGCATAACCTGACACCCAGGATAAAATACCTTCCCGTGACATCTGTGTCTCGACACGAATAGGAGGGAGAATATAATGCACACATTTGCAAAGTGGCAAAGGGCAGGAGGGTGAGGAAGACACTGATGTAAACAGGTCAACCCTGATCAAGTGTGACGGACACTGACTGTGTGCAGTCATGACCGACCATACCTGTCAACCTTTGTGAGAAAGATATCTGGACAGAGCCGTGTATATAAGTGAGACAAAGGTCCAAAAACAGGGACAATCTGTAAAGATAGCACTTAGAAACATTTGATAGAATAACAGTTTGCACATTGGCATTAATGTCTGGAGTATGAAGTCTGAAACCCATCTGTCTGTCAGCACGTTCTGACTGCAGTCTGTAATGCTGAGCTACTGCCAAAGGTCCAAAAACAGGGACAATCTGTAAAGATAGCTCTTGGAAACATTTGACAGAATAACAGTTTGCACATTAGCATTAATGTCTGGAGTATGAAGTCTGAAACCCAACTGTCTGTCAGCACATTCCGACTGTAGTCGGTAATGCTGAGCTACTGCCAAAGGTCCAAAAACAGGGACAATCTGTAAAGATAGCTCATGGAAACATTTGATAGAATAACAGTTTGCACATTGGCATTAATGTCTGGAGTATGAAGTCTGAAACCCAACTGTCTGTCAGCACGTTCCGACTGCAGTCTGTAATGCTGAGCTACTGCTGTGCCAGAACACAACAGCGTATTACAGAGGTCCGTGCCATACCACTCAACTGTCCGGATATTCGCAGAATGACTAGGGTCACCACCTGTCCCACTTTGCGAGTAACAGTCCCTCTGTAGGCAGTTGTGTCCTGTGAAAAAAAGCAAGACATAGCAAATGTCCTGAGAGTTTAGGACAAAGTTATTTCCTAATTTTCTTTAATAGTCACATAAAACTGTTATCTTGTATATCTTGTATATGAAACTTCTTTATGTTATGTGAAGTAGCATAAGCAATTCAAATGTTACTAGAATAAGCTATTATATGTACAAAAAAGGTTAAAGTTCTGTACTATGCACGGCTGTAGGTATGTTTTGTCCTGGAAAATCTGACATCTCTACAGAACATGTCCCACTTAGGGCATTTAAAAAGGTGGCAATCCTAAGAATGACCACAGGTTCACCCCATAGTGTTGGTGTGTGCCTCCGACAATCTGCACCAGTGTGGTAAATAGCTGAGGATTGAAGTAACTAAATAATGAGAAATATCCTGAGTGTAAGACTCCACAACCTGCAGAAAAGTCATGCTAATGCAAAACCTAGTATTCTATCAATGTTCTAAGCTTGTAAGAGCAATCGTTAAAAATGTGTCCCTAATTGTCCCCCAACATGTAGGTTTTGTGCAGGTTTGGTGCTCTAAGAGGTTGAGAGGTATGGTCCATACATATTAACAGTAACAACCCTTCACACTTGTGTAATGTACAACTGCATACCTGTAGTCACTTCATGTCCAAAATAATAATCCCCATATGACTGTATACAGGTAATAGTCAAATGTGAATGGGCACACCCCTCACCGTGGAGTATGGACTGTAACAACCCCCACCCATAATATGTAATGCCAACAGAATAAGCTTCTGACAGGTGCCCAAATACCTGTGTCTATAAACACAAAAACTTCAAAATAGGGAGATAATCCCTGTCCATATGCTTCGTCTGACATTTGAACTCGGCCAGGGAAGTTCCATTCACCAGGTGGACAAGCCGAAACCCAGATCACTACATGAACACCCTGACAATCAAAGACCTGTATGTGGCTGGACTATATGCCTTGGTGTTCTGCATATCCTCGGAGTGATTAACAATGAAGCCAGAGTCCACAGCAGTAGGCAATAGGGAATGTGTAATATGTAGTACCGCCTTTTTCCCAGCAGGAGAATGGATGCCTGTGTTGTAGGTGAAGTGGTGAGACATATGTTGATGTAGCTAAGTACTATGGGTATGCATATCAGTGAGGGAGAACACCAATAGAATAGTGGTTCAGGCATCCGGCCAATGTGAATGCAGTCCCAGTTGACCTACGACATCTGCACATATAACTTGAAAGTGTAATGAATGCGTTCGTGCTGTACACACATTTAAATATGTAAAGGTGAACATGTGTTTGGCAGCAGTCCGTAAACTAGAATACAGATATGTAACTGTTACGGTCAGAATTATGAAAGTTCACGTAAGCACAATTATCTATGAAACATATGTAACCCACAATAAGGATATGCAAGTGCGCCTGAGCGTGTGTAATCCACTCACAGAATAGAAAATGAATGGTGTTTTCCCCACATTCTATGTACATGGCTCATACCTGTTAACCCCGTAAAATAAGAAACCGGACAAAGCCATGACAAAAACTGGTACAAATAGGGACAATCCCCAGATATTGCCCTAACAAACATAGAAAGTGGATAGAATAACAGGTGTGTCACTAGCATGGATTCTCTGAAGGGTATGAAGTCGTAACCTGAAATGTTTGTCATTATTTACCAACGTCAGCCTTTAATGATATGCCACTAACTCGCCAGATAGACACAAGGCTATGAAAAATGGACCAAAGATAAGAGGCAAACAGCTGTACATGCAGCGGAAATCTGTACAGTTGAAAGGTATGATATGGAGATATATATACACATATATCCACAGACATAAACCAAAGCAAATTATGAGATCAGGAATATACAGACATATGTATATATGTACATATATACATATATATATATATCTATATATATATATATATATATATATATATATATATATATATATATATATATATACACACACAATACATGAATAGATAAATACACAACAAACATACGTCCTTGTACATATAACATATGTACATAAGTAGGTCACAGTATAGCTATTATGGATAGACAGACAGACATGCATGAAAGGAGAATACACTGATGCTTTCCAAACCATTGCCCAGAAAGTACCAGTGTGACAGGGCCTGCAAGTTCTACACATTAAACATGAATATAGGTGTCCTTTGCAGGACCCCAAAAATTGATCCTGTATGAAGTGCGAACCGTCATTGATGCTAAAGAAGTCACAAGTGCAACTACACTATAGGTTTACATGCAACAGTAGCAGGTGCAAGGGTAATAACACATGGGTCAATAGAATGTATGACGTACGACCTGATATCCGCAGAGTGGGGAGTGCTCGGAAGTGTCCTCACACTTTATTATCGCTCACATTAAACATGTCTAATGGGTACTATGGAGGGGTATCAGGTATGGGAATCATGGGTATGCAGAAATGGGCCAAGGTGTTGGTTGGCACAGATGTCTTAGGTACGCCCCATGGGAGTGATCAATATACCTATGTGGGTATAGCACACGCCTATATTCACCAAAAAGGTGCAACCCATCCACTGGATATTGTGTAAACCATTGGGGGAAGATGTAGGGACCTATATCAGTGTCATGTAGGCGATTATCATGGATGGACACGCATACAACCAAGATGGTAACCATACCTGCCAAAATGTCAGAATAAGACAGCTGGACTAAGGCATAGTACACGAAAGACATATAGGGACTATATTAAATATACCCCAGACAAAGTCAGAATGTTGATAGAATAATTGCGTAGTCAGGAATAAGACTGTTATGAAAGTTAGTAATCATGAAATAGGAATGTCAGTTATGATTACCTAACCGCACAGTCCGTTATGCCTTGCCAGCAATCTACCAGAAAGGCACATTATCATGACAAATGTAACAGAATCATAGGTAAAACCTCGGGGCGTATACCCATAATGTGTACAGGTGAGAGGTATGAAGGTAACCCATCCTAATTAAATGTACTGAACTAGTGATACTAGGTGGACAGGTGAGAAGAAAGACGTCAGGACAAATGACAAAACATGTACAAGTCAAAAGCATGTATTTCCACAAATGTGAATGACAACGTATGCCCTGTGAAAGTCAGTGTGGAAGGTTAATAGACTCAAAAGACATGTGTCCCTCAGGGTGTCATGCAGTGTCACTGATTCAGTGTCCAGTCCCCCATACTCGTACATGAGTTCTGCCACTGACAGAAAGCGCAAATACCGGCCTACACATAAGGTACATGATAGAATAATTAGTGTGGATAAGCACCTGTTGGCTTGTGTGAGGAATATAACCCTCTGGGTGGGTGTGTCCTGCAATAGGAATGTAATGGCAACTGGCCTGTGATGGCGCCATGTATTGTGTGTATTGGTGTAAGAATATTGATTTCCAGTATCAGAAACATACCTCGCAACTGTACGAATGTGCAGATGTATGTCTCATATGTTTGGTGTGTTCCTCTTACAATCTGTACCTGTCTGCCAAATACCGAGAATTGACGTCATTAAATAATGATAAACATATGTGTTTAAGACCCCAAATCCCTCAGAAAGGTCATACTAATGCAAAACCTATAATACTGTCAACTATCTATGTTTGCAAGAACAATATGTATAATCTCTCCCTATTTGTCCCCCCATCATGTTAGGCTTTGTACAGATGTTTTGCTCTAGGAGGTTGATAGGTATGATCAGAAACAGATACATGTCTGAGGAAAAAGCATTATCGACCGCAAGATAACTCAGAAGGTATGAGAAGCGCTGCAGTAGGACGTTCAGTATTGGCTGCAGGTATGTGCCGAGTAGTCTGCATGAAGTACCTATAGGGCGTCACCTTTACCAATGATGACAGTGGGACATATCCATAGCCATGCATACACCACAACCTGACATAGCACACAGCAAAGCCTAGGCCATGATGCACGAAGCCTCCGGCATGTATGGATTGAGTGAGAGTACAGCAAGGAAAGATGACTGCCAGGCTATTCAGCAAACACTCGTAGGGGCATGCAAGACCGCCCGTAACACGAACATTGCACGGACAATGTTGGGATTTGCAACATACCCCATTTGTATGTGTAAGCTATGCAAATTATGTAATTACACGATACAGGAAACAGTAAGCTGTCCGTGCAAGAGCAGAGTTATGTGCAGAAATGTACCCGGATGTTATGCGACTAACGTTTTGCAGGTTGCTAAATGGAGCAATGACAGCTGCAAATACAGTATGAATACAGTTGAAGAAGCATGCCAATGTCCAAGTCCAAGGTCAGTGGCGGCTTTGTCCATTGGATATCAATAAACCACTAGTTGTCCTCCCCCAATTCCTGGTGTGGAAGCATAGCACAGCGCCACGAGAACGCGCTGAGCTTCAAAACAAGACATATGTATAATATACATACAAAATGTAGCTTTAGTTAGATGTTAGTACGCCATGCAGATGAATGGCAAGCTGGAGACAACATGGCTACTGTGTACTGGTTCTTATGTGTGGAAGCGCTCTGTCAGAGATATAATGAAGCATATGTAGGCAATGTGAGGCAAGTGAGGCTGAGGATAGTGAATCACAACATGTCATGCCATATGGGCCAAGCCTCTACAGTGTAGTGTAGGTTAAGGGGACTATTAGAGTAGAAGATAGGTGACAACATGAGTGTGTATGTATAAAATACTGTAACCTCACTGGAGCAGTGTCACGTGTGCTGTCAGTACTCAGTGGAAGAGGCGTGTCATGAGCTATTCTAGGGAACGTCAGGTGACTGACGGTGTACGCCATGGATACCACCGATGTGACCTGCAAACCTGCCCACAGTGTGTCTGCGCCCGTGCGCGCCAGTAAGCCTGAGTAAGCATATGTGTGCGTGTGTTAGCCTGTGTGCCTGTGTGGAGTGTGGAAGAACGAGTAAGATAGTGTACGAATGGTGAAGCCCATGTAATGTCGTGTATGCGTTTGTAAGCATGAATACATGTGTACTACACACATCACACACGTACTGCACACACAGACACACATGCTGCCAATACTACACACATCAGTGAAATGGCACATGGATGGAGAATACATCATCAGAAGTAACAGTGCTGTAAACTATGCTACAGTGATGGTCATAGCTGCAATGCAACATGCCCGCTGATATACACATGGAAGTAGCACACTGTGTGTTAACAGCATGCTAACATCAATACAGTGGAATAAAGCCACTGTGTGCAGCAGCACCAGGTTAGTCAGATCCTGCATCAATGTTACACATCACAGGTGGTGGCACAGGTGACATCATATGCACAGGGTGTGGTTTTAACATTTCCAGAGCTGTCATTGAGCCATCCAATGTACACGTAGGTGTGTGTGTGTGAGGGACAAGGTTATTGCATGGCCCAATGGTGGTGCAATGGGTGTGTGTATGTGATAACCGTAGCTGCTTGTGGTAAGTGTATGTGTCTGCATATACAGAGGTACAGCATGTGTCATCCATATACAGGATGTTGTGGGACAGTCACAGACTGTACCTGCCAGGCTGTAGAGATACTGGCAATGGACACGCCTCCATGCATCCAACACAACCCAGTCCTGCACCTGTCAATGTCTACACATACAGTCCTGGGATCTGTACCACAACCTGTGGATAAACTGAGTCTGTAATATTAACCTGAAGTGCATAGAATTGTCTGTTACTACAGACGGATATGAGCCATACTCACACTCCAATGTAATAACCACTGCTGACTGTTGCTGAGATCTGCATACGACCATTCAAAGGTGCTGTACTAACATTGTTTCCAATGCCCGTGTAATACCCAGCAACACAATAACCGGTCACTACACATGTAAAACCCATGATCACTACAGCACACAGTATGTGCACTATCACAGAGCCATAGCAGATGTACATACATCCAAGGTGCTCACGTACAGATAATGCAGCACATTCAAGAGTGATAATCCCAACATACATATCAATATACAATATACATTATATATATATATATATATATATATATATATATATATATATATATATATATATACATACATATATATATATATATATATATATATATATATATATATATATATATATATATATATATATATATATATACATACATATATATACATATATATATATATATATATGTATATATATATATATATATATATATATATATATATATATATATATATGTAGATAGATACATACACACACATACACGCACACCCACACACACACACACACACACACATGTGGCAGGGTTGGGAGCAGAACACAAACGTAAGCACTGTGCCACATGACAGCATTACACAGTTACAGAATGCGCTACCGTGATTAGTGGATCACATGATTCACACAGGCACATGTCTAGCCTGCAGACAGCAGCATCAAAGACAAAGACGCCGCACGGATGTTATGGAGAGTGAATACTGTAAAAGCAATGTACTGTTGTCATGCAGCTGGAGACACACACACACACACACACACACACACACACACACACACCTGGCAGGGCTGGGAGTCGAACATACACCTAACTACCCTAACACACTACAGCATGAAGCATTTACAGAATGCGCAACTGTGATTACTAAGCACAGCAGTGCCAGAGGCAGACATCTAGGTGCGTGTCATCATCCGCAAAGGCAAAGACGTCGGTAGGAAACTGCTGTGGTGTGAGGCATCTAAAAGCAAGACTGAGTCCCCAGGTGGACAGGAGCATGTGTGCAAACACACACACACACACTTAACAGGGCTGGGAGTCGAGCATACACCTAACTACCCTAACACACTACAGCATGACGCATTTACAGAATGCGCTACCATGATTACTAAGCACAGCAGTCCCAGAGGCAGACATCTAGGTGCGGGTCATCATCCGCAAAGGCAAAGACGTCGGTAGGAAAATGCTGGGATGTGAGGTGTCTAAAAGCAAGACTGAGTCCCCAGGGAGACGGGAGCATGCGCGCAAACACACACACACACACACTTGGCAGGGCTGGGAGTCGAACATACACCTAACTACCCTAACACACTACAGCATGACGCATTTACAGAACGCGCTACTGTGATTACTAAGCACAGCAGTTCCAGAGGCAGACATCTAGGTGCGTGTCATCATCCGCAAAGGCAAAGACGTCAGTAGGAAACTGCTGTGGTGTGAAGCATCTAAAAGCAAGACTGAGTCCCCAGGTGGATGGGGGCATGCGCGCAAACACACACACACTTGGCAGAGCTGGGAGTCGAACATACACCTAACTACCCCTAAAGCATGACGCATTTATAGAACGTGCTACCATGATTACTAAGCACAGCAGTCCCAGAGGCAGCCATCTAGGTGTGTGTCATCATCCGCAAAGGCAAAGTTGTTGGTAGGAAACTGCTGTGGTGTGAGGCATCTAAAAGCAAGACTGAGTCCCCAGGCAGATGGGAGCATGCACACAAACACACACACACACACACACACACACACACACACACACACACACACACACACACACTTGGCAGGGCTGGGAGTCGAACATACACCTAACTACCCTAACACACTACAGCATGACGCATTTACAGAATGCGCTACCATGATTACTAAGCACAGCAGTCCCAGAGGCAGACATCTAGGTGCGTGTCATCATCCGCAAAGGCAAAGATGTCGGTAGGAAACTGTTGTTTGTGAGGCATCTAAAAGCAAGACTGAGTCCCCAGGCGGACGGGACATGCGCGCAAACACACACACACACACACACACACACACACACACACACACACACACACACACACACACACAAACACACACTTGGCAGGGCGTCGAACATAAACCTAACTACCCTAACACACTACAGCATAACGCATTTACAGAACGCGCTACCGAGATTACTAAACACAGCCGTCCCAGAGGCATACTTCTAGGTGTGTGTCATCATCCGCACTGACAAGGACGCCGACAGGGATTGTATAGAGAGTGATCAGTCTGAAAGCATACAGACATATAACTGTCCCAAGGTACACGTAGACAAACACACGGCAGTGGTGTGATCGTGGCAACGTAAGATTTACAGTGCACCACGACAACATGACATAGTCATGGGACGCCCCACAGGCAGTACACCCTTAGATAGTCGAGCAGTGTGTACTCAGTAGGCATCCATCGTGACATTGAAAATGGACATCTGTTGCCTGGATGACCACCATGCTATACAGGATGTCAACGGCCATGCACAGAGAGACATCACTGACACGAGGTGTCACTGGGAATGGCCACACGCTTAGTAATACACGTCCATTCGGACTGTACTGTGTGTTGATCTACACAATGGTGTACTGGGCATGCTCACACACTTAGCAGTTGCAAAGGGCCATCTTGCATGCAGATGGAGTCACAACTCGCAAGGGCTCAGTTGGGACTGTCATGTGTGTCCATCTACACAACAGCGTACTGGGCATGCTCACACACTTAGCAGTTGCAAAGGGTCGTCTTGCATGCGGACAGAGTCTCAACTCGCAAGGGCTCATTTGGGACTGTCATGTGTGTCCATCTACACAACAGCGTACTGGGCATGCTCGCACACTTAGCAGTTGCAAAGGGCCGTCTTGCACGCAGATGGAGTCTGGACATGGAAGGGCACAGTAAGATATAACTGTCCCCACACACAGAGCAGTCACACACATGCAGTGACCAGTACACACCCAGCTGCCATCACAGCTGTCACAGGTGCAGATCCCAGATGGACACACCACAGTCTACACTGTAGCCCTCGAGACATCACCATGTCGTTGCTGCAGCAGTACACAGCCATATATTACCACAACACCATGTGACACATGACCAGTGGACTGTACAGAGGTCTACAGCAACTGTGCAGGGTACACATGTACTGCCAGGGTTCCAACAGGTGTTATGCATTGCATGTATACCACTATATATGACCAGGTCAGCTCAAGACATACCAGGGGCCCCGGGTCTTACAAAGCTGTGACAGATGAGTGTTGCTGTACACCAACGAACACACATGTCTGGATATGTCAGACATGTGATTGTAGTGTCTGCATGCATGGACCACACACACAACACATATGTACATAGCTAAGCCTTTGCTGTCCCCCATGCAAAACAGTGACCTAAGCAATGATACGTTTGCAAATGGAAGGTGGGTCCATGTCCATTGAATGCTCACAGTACAGGAGGTAGCAATGTTGACCGAGGACACATTCCCCTGTAGTATTTGCCCATGACACCTGTGATATCATACCACAGTCCATGTGTCATGTATTTCAACACACATGTCCACCAATAGCAATGCATACAAACATGGCTACAGG
This sequence comes from Protopterus annectens, assembly GCF_019279795.1. Classification (NCBI taxonomy): domain Eukaryota; kingdom Metazoa; phylum Chordata; order Ceratodontiformes; family Protopteridae; genus Protopterus; species Protopterus annectens. Next base: position 116,779,004 of record NC_056737.1, on the reverse strand, counting down.
GGACACATGTAGGACCAATGCATATGTACAATCTGTACTGTGCATGCAGCAACCATGCATGTGCAGTGGTCGATGTCCGTAACACAGCTGTGTCTAACTACAACATGCAGTCGCAATGCAGCCCCATCATTAACACCTGTATATGGTGACATACAGACAGTACAGTTGGTTGTACATCACGTATGGAGGGATCTGTGTACATAAAGTGGTAATCCACCTGTGTTGATGTATTTGTGCTGGGGATGGCTCACGTCACCCTACCATGCCATGTGCAAATAGTACGCTATGTCACTGTTACTTGATGGTGATGACTTAATGCATACACAGCGGTCAGGTGTAACCAACTGTATGTCACATGACACCTGTATCACTGACATCCTCCCGTGTGCACATAGCCACACAATTGCCAGACATAGTGTTGGTAAACATACTGCAGACAGTACCACTGCATGTCTATCAAACGGATCATCATATGGCAGGTGTATCATTCCCAGCACTGCCATGTGTGTCCGTTTGTGTGACCACACATGCCACATATGGTGGGGACTACGTCCCAGATGTAACACATCCCTGTACACCGTTGTAGAGATCTGCACATACTGCAGTGTGGAAAGCATGAGGTCGGCAGGTGCGGTGCATCACACACATCGGCTATCCGTACACACATATCTGGTCACCACAGTGTGTGTGTGTATGCATGTATGGCTGTCTGGTGCTTGGTGTGAGGGTGTATGCTACCATACTGTGGAAACAGGATCACTAACCCCTCGTGGTGATGCAGTCTACTAACCTGTTGATGCCATCGGTCCCAGACATACTGGCTACCTGTGCATGTCCCTTCTCTGTGCCACGTTGTGTGGGTGCAAAGTACTATGAGGGTGATGACCACCTAGGCAAGGGTCCACACATGAACACTATGGTGTGTGTTTTAGTGCTGTAGACCCCATGAATGTGGCCATGTTCCTATACTGTGACAGGGTATTACTGCTACACAGTGTGGCCTCATGCTATCAGGTGGATTCTATGTCATCATTGGCCTGACCGCTGTGTACAACCCCTGCACCATTGCAGCATACCTGTAATGTTTCCCGGTATGTATGTCACATCTCTGTCCGCTGTAGCCTGTTCAACTGACCACATGTTTCAGGTGCAGTATATGTGCGGACATCTGTGTCATGTTTGGACATCTGTGTCATGTTCAACTGTCCAACAGTCAGGTTGAGGGTAAGTTTAGCATGCTGATATTGCCATACGTGCCTGTGAGTACTCCACAGTTACACATGGGGGACTGCAAACACTGCTACCTGTAGGCACATGCCAGTAGACCATAGGACGGAACCAGGGCATTACCAACATGCTGTTACTGTTGTAACCGAGACACATATTGTGAACATACCACAATGCATGCTGCACCTGGACTACATGGTATGACTGTTGCATGTTGACAGTACACGACTGATGTCACATACACATCTCTCAGTATTCACACATGTCCAATGCAACATAAACATCCCTCAATATGCATACACAAGTAATGTTAGATACACCTCTCACATCTCAGTATTCACACATGACCAATACAACATACACATCCCGCACTATGCATACACAAGTAATGTTAGATACACCTCTCACTATTCTGTTCACCCTGTGCATCAGACCATATGATCATATCCCTTCACCGATGGTGTGGATGACAGAGATGTGGCACAGGCTTCATCATATGCACAGGTTGATACTGTTTGCCAGGGGCATAGGCTGCTCCAATGGATTACATCATGTGTGCAGGTAAGGGCCAGCAATTTGAATGGACATGTCTGTTCCATATGCATGTGGGTGTTGTGGAGCCCTACAGTTGTGTTTGCTGTGTGCGTGTATGTGTGTACACAGTTCTGTCATTTGTGAGGCCTACACAAGGGTATTATGGACAGCTCCAGATTGTACAGACCAGGTTGTACAGCTCACTGTGACCGGACATGGCCACGTGCCCTGTGCCTGCCAGGGGTCACACGGGCACTACCAGGCAAAGGTACAGAATGGCTACTGTCTGCCGACACATGGCCACTGGAACCATGTCCCCACCGGGAACATCCAGGGCCACGTCCACGTGGCCTGCTTTGACCTGGTGTGGACATCGCAGCACCAGCTGCACTGCTACTGCTACCGGCACTATGGGAGCGGCCATGTGAGGTGGCACACTCACGTTGACCTGAACTAGGTGGTGTAGCTGGCCTACGTCCATGTGTCCTATGCCTCACCCCTACCAGATGTTCCAGCACAGACAGCTCACGCTCACGGATTGCTATGCCACGGTCGAGGATTCTGACCATGTCACCCAATCGCCTGTCCAGAACATCAGCAAGCTGCTGTTGAGCACCTGCCAATGCCTGGATGTTGTTGTTTAGGGTACTGATAGCAGCCCTCTGCAGCCTCTGCCCTTCTCTGTTCTGCCGTTCAGCACATGCCTGTGCCACCATTACAGTCTGGAACATGCATCTGGTGATCTCAGCTGCTGCGCTATGTCCTGCAGGTGCATGTCTGCCAGAGGTCCTCCTACGAGCAGCACCAGCCACATGCCTGTGTGGCACATCTGCAGTCAGTATACTGCCACCATGGTGTGGAGACACACCTTCTGTAGCCACCACACATTCCTGTTCAACACTAACAAATGCTGACTGTCCTTCCTCTATGACCACTGTAGATGCGGTATGTGTTGGCAGCTGAACTGTGTGCAGGGAAGAGGGGGACATAGCTGGGATAGCAACCATTGGCACAGATTCTGCCCCTGTCATCCCTGCCTGTACCTCGTACATATGCTCATCACTGCTAGCATCTGTGGGGAGACTATCAGATGGACCGCAGGAGCGTAATGCACCTACATCACCTGTGAATGCAAAGAAATACTTTACATTACAATAGACACGCACACACTGACACACACACACTGACACACACACACTGACACACACACATTGACACACTGACACACACACACTGACACACTGACGCACACACTGACACACCATGCATGTGAGATGATAGATGGCATGCAGCATGCTTGTGATACAGCTGACAGCATGCAGCTCAGACATCAATAGTGTTTGTAAGCATAGCCCCTGAAATGCACACTACAGCAGGCAGGTGTCATATCATTATCCATGCAATTCACACAATCATGGTACACCATGTGGATCAGAACAGGATAACAGTACACATGGCTGACGTGACCTTGACATGTACTCTGCTGAGATGTTCATTAACGTGCATGCATGCCTGACACAATGGTGTCGTGACACACGTACAGCATCGTACTGGGTATCACATTGCGGTGTTGTCCATATGCCCTACAGATAGAATGCATGTTGAGCAAATGTGCATGGGCATGGTAGGGGACTGTGCCATCTACATTGCTGTACAGTGTGATGTACAGACACTGCCATTGCATGGCATCATGAGGCATTTATATTGCTAAACAGTGCATGTTATGTGCACATTGCATATCCAGAACTGCATGCATACCCATGACATACCTGTGGATTGTGATCTACGATGCTGAGGTGTATATACACCCAACCATACTGTGTCATGTGACAGGCCACCAGAGAACATACAGATGACACCCCTGCACGATGACTACAGAGTGTTAGCTGCCTGGCAACCATGTCCACACATAGCGGACCTGTCACATCACCATTTCACACATGACATTGATGTACCACACACACATGGTGCACAGCTAACAGTGATGTCCTACGGCAGGGGGGAAAAGTACAGTTTCTGTGGCCTAGTGTCACTGTCAGTGGAATTTGTGAAGGTGGCTACCATCATGCTATGACACAGACATCATGTTCAACACATCTTATGAGGTACATGTCACTGACACCTCCACTAGCTGTGCACAGGCATTTATGATATGCAGCATACCACATCACCTGTACAATCGGTCTAGTATGGCTGTACTTGGACCATGTGTGGCCAAAGTGGGACAGGGTGTATCCACATCCCATCTTCTGTGTGGCTACGTGTCTCTGGTCATCCCCCATGGCCATGTGTGCACATGTGTTGGTCATGTATGTGATGGCCATCTATCACACATGTCTGTGTTGTCGCATATGACATACACCCATAGATGTTGGTTATGTCACCATCCACAGGGCTATGCAGACAACAGGTGTATGTGTGGTATGTGGGATATGGGTTATGGGAAATTGTGACAATATTGTAACCAAAACGGTACATGTCTCAGACATGTCGGATGGAACATCACAATGTGTGAAACCACTGCAGGGGCATATAACACAAGACGCCTGTGGTCTGCCCATATCACTGCTCACTGTGTGGTACTGGTTTGTGTACCACACATGTTGTTCAACTGTTTAGTACATATGCCTCCATTGTAGAACACCTCCACCATTGTATGCACAGCTGGACACACATGTAGCAATGACAACTACTGTAGTTTCCTGTCTGTGTATCATTTCAGTTGTATATATTGCACATGGGTGGCCTGTGTGGATGATGGGTGATGCAACCTGTATATCCATTTATTAACTGGCCACATGGCGAATAGATCTATGCTTTGACATGCCTGATACTGATGATAGACTCACCTGCAACGGACTCTTTTTTGTGCGGCACGCCAGAGATACCTGTATAGGGTGACACAGCAGAATGAACATTATCCATGACTGTATGACAGCCACAGGGTGCACAGTGCAGGTTAACACATTTGCCTGTACAATAGCATATAGTCAGCACATGTGTGCATACCATAACTCTCAGCCTCTTAGAACAATAAATGTGGACAAAGCCTACTATGATGGGGGACATATAGGGACAACTGTGACATATTACTCTTACTAACCTGGATATTTGATAGACCAATAGGTTTGCATGCACATGGGTTTGCAACAGAATGTGCAGTCATAAACACAACTGTATGTCATCATGTAATGACTCCATTCCTCGGCTATTTGCCAGAAAGGGACAGATATTAAGGGGAACACACCGACAATATGAGGCAGACATCTGGACATCCTGCAAATACCCGTACAGGTCAGAGGTATGGTGCATACACAGGTAGCATAAAGCATGTGTGTCCACATACCTTGCATATGTTGTTACATTACATGATGTACACTGACACATGCACGTACGTGGGATATACTGGCCATATGTTCAGTACTGACTTACCAGGCAACTCCAGGCTCATTGATTGGGAGACACCCACCTCCATGATGGAAGCTACTGTTTGTGGGAGCTGTTCCGAGGGTGTTCCCAGACTGGCCAGTAGCTCCTCTGTGTGTGTGAGTGGAGGCTGGGTTGGTGGCCCACCACCCGTACCACCTTGTTCCCTGGTGATTGCAGTGGCACGCGGTTTTGCATGGTGTATGAGGTCCGTGCAGTGTCTGCGCACCTGCTGGTAGGTGCGGTTGTGGCCGCCCACTTCGTTGACCCTCCTGCGAAGATCCTGCCACAGGTCATCCCACTGCTGTGCATGCTGTGGCATGTGGGTAAATAACACCTCGTAGTTCTCATGGAGGTACGCTATTACATCATCCTCCTGTCGGCTATATGCTGGTAGGGGTGTACGTGGCATTATCTGTAAGACATGATGAAGGTGACAGGTCACATTTACAGACATGTACAGTGATACTGCTGCACATATATTCTAGTACATTTGCACAGTTATCTTTGCAAATCAACATGACACTAACACGACTGGCATGTATGTGTCTCACACATGTAACACCCAGTATGCATTGGATATCATCCCCATATATGTGTGTCACCTCATTAGTGTTCCTACTGCATGTGACGTGTTCTTACCTATCTACCCATGCCTGATGTATCCACAGTAATGCTGTTGACCTAGATGCTGTGGATATGTCACATATCAACACAGACACAGCCTTACTGGACTTGGGCAGTGACAATGCACCAAGTACGCATGGAAACCTGTACATGCATCTGTTTTTCCATAGACATCTACACTGCACAGCTGTTCAACATCCTGTCATGGATCACCTGTGTTGCACATGTGATAGACATAGGACAATGGCAGGTAAGTTTATCGGCTATGGCATGTACGGGCTGGGTTTCCTAGCTGTATCCGACGCCCATTACGCCACCACAAGGGGCATCAATGACACATTACTGATCCAGATAGATGATACTACATCTACCATACGGCCATCACACCATGTATGGCAGGGATGATATGTGGACAGGGCTGCATGGTATGGCGGGAATATGTCACAGGTATGGCACAGGGATCTGTCCAGCATGTGGCCATCCTAGTCATAGGACGGTGGCTGTCCATGACGTATGTCTTTCAGATCAGGCTATGGACATGTTGCATGTCTAACAGCATAGTGTGGCATATGTCTGTATGCAAGGTGGATAGCATGCTGCATACTGGAGGTGAGTATTCTGGAGGCTGGTATCGGCCATCCACGCATGGGCCCTACCCCTGGAGGGTGATGTGTATTCCAATACTGGTCACATGGTTGCTGTGTATGCCTGTCCAATGATCTCCATGCTCATGGATACCACCCTGTCATGTCATGGGTACCTCGGATGACTACCTAAAGGGCCAGGGAGATGCCTCCAGCTCAGGGAGGTGTACTACACTGCACCATCCCTAACACAGTGTCCATACTGTTGACCACAGCCTAGGTGTTTCTTAATGGGTACGGGGGTATTCCCCTAGTGATGTCATTGCTGATATCATCCACCAGAATGTGCACATATGTCACACACATCACACACACAGCACATTCTGTATATTGTTCACAACACTGTGACAACAATTGCCCATAGGTCATGGCCATTCACATCATCACATACACAGATGGCTGACATTTATCTGTGTGGTATGGGCTACAGTGCGGGTGGGGTACAACACATTAACCCTGGCTTACTGTAGCTGACACCGTCTGATATGCACATGTCACTGTAGCACCTTTGGTAGTTGTGAGTCTGTCAACAGGCCAGTAGTAGAACACTCCTGTGACATACACAGGCATCTGTAGCCAAACAGCCATACTGTCTTGTACATCTGTACTGCTAACATCTACATTGATAATGGTTCATGGACCTGCAGACCATACCCAGCAGTGTTCTGATGCAGTGCCACCAGTCATGACTGTTGTCAACACTTGTGGGTTGATAGTATACAACACCCTATCTGTAATGTATGGGCATGCTCAGCACTTGTTCAGAGCTTCTCGGCACGTTATGAGCTACTGCTTAGTTTAGCACCCATTTCACACCAGTCCTCACAGGTACACTGTCTGTCCATACATTTCCAGCTTGATAACTGTACAACAGCTGTCGTACACACATCACTCACATACCTCGTGAGGCATGGTGGTTTCTATGGCCTGTCCACCTGCCACATACCACTTATATACAGGCATGTCCAACTGGCATGTACCAGTGCTATTGCCTGTCACTATGATGACTATGTTGTACATGTGGCAATAGAGCTATTCTCATGTCCACAGTCAATGCACACCTCCCAACAAACAACAGTACAGCCTGTGGGGGATGCACATATGCAGCCCTGCTGGGGGTTATACTGTCACCAACCCTGACTGCACCTGACAGTCATGTGGGGTTGTGCAACATTGGCAACACACCCCACACATCACATGGTCCCACATGATCCCCACTACAGGCCACACATATGGAGACACCCTGTACAGTACCCCTCCATACTCTGTGTGGGCACCGACGAAAGTCCACATCGCCAAACACATCCACACCAACCTATAGCCCACAGACACATGTGCCCATCACATACAGCCAATAGGGTGTCATAACATACACAACACACCTGTCTTAGGTGACTGTCAGCGGTCACACTGCTGTTCCACTCAGCAGGCTACACAAGGCGATAGTCACTGACATCCTGCTGTCCAGTAACTGGTTCTGAAACATAACCTATGCACACATGCCACAAGTCAGCAGGTACGATGTGACTCCCCTTCCATGTTTGTGTGACTGAAGTTGTCACTCAGGGCACAGACTACGTGTGCGGGGACACACAATAGCCCACCAGTGCTGTCGCCCTGATGGTGTGGTCCACACTCTGGGAAGCATTTTACGGTCATCCAGACCTGTTACCACTGTACTACGAACGACTGTGTCACTCCCAACAGTTGTCCATGCTTCTGCAGTCATTCCACAGACATCTAGTATACGTCCACTTTGACAGACCCTGCCAAACAACAATATGCTGTGGCACAATTGACCTGCACCTGTCAGCCCTGGGAGAATGGATCACATGTTGGACTCTTGCTGCTTTTATACTGCCTGTCTTGCACAGTGCACACTAACAGTCACCACCAGAATGGGAACTGGCTAGCAAAGCATGTGGTCATGTCACACAATGCTTGACATCATCCTCTGTGATGCACGCAGGCAAGGCACACCTGATACTACACCATTGCAATATCTCTGCAGTGACTGGGACCTGCCTCTTGGCTCTGCGGAGCACACCTGCAATAACTGTGTATAGACAGACAGTACCTCTCAGGCACATACTTGGACTGGCACACCCACAGTTGAGGTGTCCCCATATTCCACTATGTTGTACACACATCCCGGCTGGTTACTTCGCACAATGCATCACAGGTGCTCCACATGCATATAACTGTGTCCGGAACTACTGCTGCTACTAATGTGAGACTGACAGTAACCCACACTTAACTGTGATAGCCACACATATACTGACACATTAGGCGTACACTGTGCGTGAGTCATAACCTCTGCTCAGCTGGTTCGACACATACACCACCTCCAAGACCAACAGTATCCTTGACATGGACACTACCAACATGTGACTGCTGTTCCACACCTGCGGTTATCCCCTCATTGGTGGAATCCGAAATTCTGCTACCCACCCTTGTTAGCCACATACCAGCACCACACACTTCACGGCGTACACAGTAGATGAGTACTACAACACCAACTACAGATGTTGTATGACAGTGGTAGTTGTTGTTGTGACACTGGTGGACAATGCACATGCAAACACTGAGACATACCCCAGTGCACTTCAATAGCACGTACACGACAATGTGGTTCATGCTATTCCACACAGAGCCATGCTGGTACACACCAGAATACAGATGACACTCTGGGGGGGCAGTCCCCCGGACATACTTTACAACAACAGGTGGGGGCTGTTACACAGTGGTGTACATTCCCATGGGTAGGGTGACACACTGGTTAGCCTCGGTAGGGCCACAGGATCCCACATCACATACACCATAACTAGCTACGTACACATTACTGCGACACATTCCGAGATGTGCCATGAGGCATTATGGTGGTACGTCAGTAGTCGTATGCAATACCCACATCTGCTCACACATACAACTGTCACTCTGGAACATGACAGTAACAGGTGATGTTGGCAACATGCTGTCTGATGGCTTCATTGGTAACATTACGCCCTCTCACTCCCTGCAGGGCCACATTCCTTGCAGGTACATTGCGTTGTACCTGCAGTCACACCTACACAGTACTGACCTGCACTCTATATGTCCTAGGACACAGGCCCCTTGTCACCCTGCAATATCCCAGGCTGTGATGTCCACAGAACTCTGAACAGCATGTCTCCCCACTGGGACACCATATTCAGTAATAGCCTTGTACCAGACATTGTGACCACTGACTGGCACACAGCAACAGTAACACTCCTCACAAGTGGCGCCACACTGCACGACTGGGACTATTGCCCTACACACCTCACTGGACTGTTATGCATGGCTATAGGGCACATCATCATGGACATCGTTCGTTGAGTCTTTGTTGTGCTCCAGTCCTTTGATGCCAGCTGGGTTGGTCTTGTTGGGGCCACAGCATGCCTCCTACACCTGTTGAACACCTTTCCTACAGTTGCCAGAGTAGTTGATGATGACACGGGTGTCCACACAGCCTGCATTGTCCTCTCACCACCATTCAGCACCATTCTCCATTCTGGTATTGACTACATACACATCCACCTGCACATCACAACATATGTCTCCGGATGTTATGCACTGTGGCTAATGGATGGGACACACACACTGAGGGTGGCATACCATATCATATACTGCCATCCAGTTACACTGGGCTTACCACAGTCCTCAGTCATGGGGCCCTCATGTTTGGTATATGCTTCCCTGAGGTACAGACTACCAGTGAGGGGACTTCCCTGCCTAGCTTTACAGACCACTGCATACCCAGTGCCGTTGTTGTTCCACCTACAGACCCCATCCATACGGGTGTCACTGTGACAGATACCAATATGAACATCATGGCCTCTACCTGCATGACACTTGGTGTGAACATCACCTTTGCAGTACACCATCCTCCCACTGGTTATCACATAGGTGTTAGTCCCCTACGTACATGTTGCATTATACATGTTTGTAAGACACATGTATGTCGCACACACTCCTGTGATTACCACATTGCCACTGTGGCATGGATATCCTTGGGTGTGTAGCTGGTACATAGGCACCCATTGTACCTCTGAACACCGGACTTATACACCCATCCATGGGTACAACACCCCACGTAGGGTGTACCTTACACAACAGCTTTACATAACCCAACATTAAAACGCCATGATGTTTATTGAGCTACAACTGTTAATGTATGTGGCTTATGTACAGACACCACATCTGTACACATTTGCAGACTACATATTCAGGGGTGACGTCTGCTGCAAAGACAGGGCCCATGTCTGCAAATATGTTTATGGATATACTCCGCATACACAACTTACACAATAGCCACTATGACCATGATGCTCATGGATATGTGCACACACGCGACTGTATGTGGCATGTGCTTGGGGGTTGCTTTCCCAGACCAGACACTCACCATGCTTTAGGACATGATTCCTATGTACATCACACATGGACAGTCAGTAGCAGTGTTCATGTGATACCTCGCTTGCTGGATGGTGGACACATGTATGTCAGGGATCACTGCAGTGGCTGTACTATGCAGTGATGCAAGTTACACATGGCTCTTCTGTTCACAGGACACTACCCTGGTGAGGTGCCACTGGTGTGCACACTGTAGTTGTTGTTACACATTGACTTGCCAGACTGCATGGTACCCCACTATGAACCTGTGCAGCTATTACATATCCTTTGTGCATGGTTACTGGTATAGCCCTTCCAGTTAGATTGGCTGTCACGCTATTACAATGTCCTGTGACTACGGGCCATATGTATACTGTTATTGTACATGCCAATCATGTTCATGTTTGTCTGTCACATCTCTTCTGCTATTCTAGTATGGGAGTAATGTTTGCGTCCTTTGCAAATGCACAGAGTGGAGTACATAGTTATTTCATCATAACTGTTTATACATATCTTAATTACATACTACTCACATCACTATATGATACCTTTGTTATGCATCATATGCCTGTTCCCCTGTGTGATATATCTGACGTATCAATCTACTGTACTATACATTACACATGTTTTACATGGTATCCCATAATTCAACCATTACTTGCACAGAGGGTCCACCTTAGACATGGCATTGATGTTATATGCCCTTACACATGCGTACTGTTACAGTATATCTACGTATACTATCCCCTGCTATGGCACGTACTTATTGGACATACCCTGCCACTGATGGTGGGTCGTATGACATTGTTCTGTTTAATGCCGTCATGTTGCATCCCTTGTGGTGTCTGTGCTATTTATCGTGTGGCCCACTGCTGGACGCACATCTTCTACAAGCATTTTTACGATCGGCGAGACATCACTACATAAATACCATTCCCCACTTTATGCATGGTGGACACTGTTAATTACTGCAAACCAAACTATGCATACACTGACATTACGTAATACAGAACATACAATACATACGGTTAGTGTTATACATACCTTGATATCGTTCTGGTGTTTCGTCTCTATCTCACTCTTTCAACTGTTATACGGTATGAGCATACAGTTTGCATATCTGGCAAGTCATCCTTATATACATCTATACCTGCAACATGTGGTTTACTGCCGCCAATTGGTGGTCCCATGTGACTAATTATGTGCACTTCAGCTGTGCAGCTACTCCATTCACCAATTACGTGGCAGCAGTGGGGTATAATTGAATTCTCCACCTGGGCATTGGCCATTTGCCCTGCCTTTGGGGAGACGGCCTGTATTGTGTTTTGTTGTGTGTAATTGCAACTGCTTTGTGTAGAGCCAACTCTATTTTGGGGTCATGTCACCCGTGGATTGTGTGTGACGGCTTGAGTATGTGGTTCTACCTGTGACTGTACCTGTCATCCCACCCGTCTGATAAAGGACTATTGCAAACATCTGTAACATCGCCGTTTGTTCCATTATACGATGGATACAATTTTGCATGGCGCCTTTAAATGTCTCTCACAAGGTATGTCAACGGTTCAGCGGATGTAGTTGACTAACTAGATGTTTGGGCTGTGGTTATGGTCTGTATTGCTATTGCTTACAGTGTGGGGGATGTAGGCGGGTGTACGTAGCATATACGGTTTTGTGGGGCTTGCATTTCTACATAGTCCATATATATGTGTGTGGGCCCCTTCCGTAATTACAGTGCTATCACTTAATAGACTTCTATTATGCGAATTTACTTTGGGCCATTGTTAATTGGTTTCTATATGGTATGCAGGTGCGGTTGATACTTCCATACCTCTGGATGTACGGCGATATGTGCAGGGATATTTATAAATGAACGCTATCCCGTGTATGTCTGTCCCAAATATTTGCAGTCATTGCAGTGGTGTTGGTGTCAGACCCTCTGTCACATGGCTTGCCACCTTTTCATATGGCCATAGTTGGACACTTGCAGGTCACACAGTGGTGTTTCAGGCTGACATATGGCCACAGTCAGTACACAGGATAGCACATACTTTTATACTCATTACATACCTATTGTTCTTGGTCCTTCACTACTTATCGGTTTGCATGTAACATTTCCGTTTCTTACATACAGGCATGAGTATTTCCTGCAACTATTGCATATTATGTGGAGCATACTAATGTCCTACACTCGCAGACAGTTGCCCTTTCTAATGTTTCATGTCAGGACACACCTGCCCGGGGGGGGCTGTCCCTCCCAATGTGGGACAGGTGTTTACCGCATGCCTACGGATAGCTATACCCGCACTTACCGTAATCATCTACCTCTGAGTTGCCACCTACAGACACACTATGCGGACACACACACACACTTTAGTCACACGGGAACACACATGGCACCCTCAACACACACATACACAGGCTACATCACTCACAACCACAGTTGTACACGGTACCTACGTGGACTGCACCGCCGACAGCAATGACTACATGTCTTTACTATCGTCCTATTGCTCGCGGTTCTACTGTTCCAGTACTGTGTTCTTTCTGTCTTTCATCCTCCTGGTTACGCATGTCAGTGTGTGACACGTTCCATAGTTGGCGGTATCCTCTTTATTTGCACCTCAAAGGTGTTAAGAATGTCGTCAACTTATCTATATATTTGCAGATGCCAGTGACCCCTTGTATATCGACATATATCACACTATCGCCCTTTCTATCTGTATTATATATGTGTAGATATATATATGTATGTGTATGTATATATATCTATATATATATATATATATATATATATATATATATACATATCTTGGACAGGGGTGGTGACAGGCACGCTACGCCTTTCATTGTGTGTTTGTCAGTGTATACTGTGTTTCCTGGACTCCGACTTTTGTGTCTGCACCTGTCACATTACACACCTGCCATAGGTTAAGATTACCTCCCATCCCACTTTGCGAGGGACAATCCCTCTTTGTGCAGTTGTGTCCTGCGAAATATTTGTGAACATAGCAACTGTCCTGCGACTTTAGGACAAACATATTCCTTATAGTTTATGTCATAGTTGCATGACACACTTATTCTGTATCTGACCCACCTACATGTTACAGGACACGGAAGACCTACCTGCGACCATTACTAGACTATAAGCTTTTTATCTATGCAAAACACTGTCATTCTGGTTTTCATCCTAGCCGGGTGTGTGTCATCCTGCTGACATCTGGCGTATGTCCCACATTGGTCATTTGAACTGTGGCAACCCTACCGTACGTACATCTTGCCTAGCAATAATGTTGGGTGATTGTGTACATGACTGCCTGTTCCACTCCTGGCAGTGGTCGTTTTACCCTTCAGAGCAGGCGCTATTTGTTCAGGGGTGACTAATGCTGGTGTCACCTGTTCTGTACATCACTGACCGTGATCTGCACAGTGGTCGGTGACACTTAGCCCTGTTTCGTGCATATCCGTATAGTTGTATTTAAACATCTCTTACCAGCTGTGGGCAATGCTTATTCCCACTAACATGTGCTACACATATTCTGATGACCTGCATCCGGAATGCATTACCTGTGCCGTCGGGATTATGTGACATCCCTTGCTGGACGTGGGACCAGGAACATGCACAACAGTCACTGCATGTAGCACTTGGACATCTGGGGGTTGTACACGAATTATGTAAATTTGTATGTGCAGTACACTACAGCAGTTACTCCACACTATACTCACATGGAAGACTCCGTTAGTTTACAACTTGATGAGTAGAGTTAATGGTATGTCCCTGTGATGTTTACTGGCTTTACTCCAGCACTGGTTATGTATATCACAATTAGGTACACCCGATTATTTGCTACACCTTCATATGACCGTAGATACAGCATGCCGGGGTGACTAATGCCTGCCATGGCTACATCCCCTGCCTTGACACTACATCCATGATTACATTTTGTGGATCCCCTCAGTAATGCTGCAGGTAATCCGTGATGACTGTGTGTAGGACAGTGCTTACACACATGTGCTCCCGCAATTGCCTCTGCTCCAGTAAGCGACAGTTGCTTACTCGATGTTGTGGCGACGGGTGTCGCTGTTTGCCCCGTTTGGTGTTTTGCCTCTGACAATCGGGCGTGTACCTACCGATGTACCTGGGAACCTATACACACAGCACCGACAGATGCTGATGGGCGCATCTACTGTTCAGGTGTTGACAGTTCCATGTTCCCATGGCTGTTGCGTGTACAATGTTTGAGGGCTGCCTATGTAGGATTCCACAGTGGGCCACCTATACATCACAATTTATAGATAGTCATGTTTGTGTGCCATCCATGTTACTGTGTGCAGGTGGGGAGGGGTGTCAGTCCGTGGGAGCCTACTCTGTCAAGGTATGTGCTATATGTTCCCTCTTTGCCAAGGCATAGGCATATTGGGCATGCATCTTTCTGCCTGCTGGGGCTGGCACAGTGTGTCCATGGTCTGGATCCCTCTATGCCTGTTTTGGCCTTGGCACTTGCGGTGGGCTGTGAGGCCCTCCCCATTATGACCCTGCTGCAGCAGTTTCTGCAGGATCATATTATGTAGCATTGCACATACTATGAAGATGTGGGCACACGTGCCTGGAGAGTACTGCAAGGCTCCACCAGATGTGTCCAAGCACTGGAACTGTGATTTCAGCATCCCGAACACACGCTCTATGATGATTCTGGTTTGTGCGTGTGCCTCATTATGGCATTATTGCATTGGTGTGTGTGCATTTCTGATGGGGGTCATCATCCATGGCTCCAGTGCATAGCCAGCATCCCCCACAAGGTGACCTTGTGGAATGTCCCCCCTGACAAATACCTGATACAGCTGTGAGGCATGCCAGATATGCGAGTTGTGGTAGCTTCCAGGGCTGCCAGCACGCACATCCATGATAATGCCCTGGGCATTGCACACGACCTGGCAGTTGATGGAGTGGAATCCCTTGCGGTTTATGTAGCGCCTACCATACTCACTGGGTGGTGACTTAATTTGTATATGCATGCAGTCTATCTCACCCAGTACCTCCGGGTAGTTTGCCAAATGGTGGAAGTGATGCATATTGCTGGCCAACTCCTCCTGAGTTCGGGGGAAGTGTATATGCTCATTGACATGTGGTAACATGGCATCCAGGAACTGGTTTAGTACCCTGGATGCCGATGCCTGTGAGATCCCCACTATATCTCCAGTTGGCCTTTGAAAGGTACCTGTGGCTAGTATTCACAAGCTTACACATACCTTTGTGTCCACTGGATGGGTTCCCCTCTGTTGTTTCTGGTTCCCAGGCGTGGCCGGCACAGCTCTACTATTTGCTGTAAGATGTCCCTGTCCACCCTGTAATGCTCTACTATCTCCAGATCATGTAGCCCCTGGTAGGTTACCCTTGGTCTGAACAATCTTCTCCTCCTCCGAGGCCTACAGTGGTTGTCGGCATCATCCTCCGCAACACCGTCGGTCTGTAACACATGCTGATGAATCACAGCTATGGCAGCTCCCAACATGAACATTTTTAAAGTTCCCCATCTGTTTACACCTATGGCGCAGTGTTTGGGAATACACAGGCGTGTGTTGAGTGCTTTCACACTTTATACTGTTTTGCTGTGAACACTGATGATGTCATAGGGTGTGTATGTACGATCGTGGCTACAGGGTATCTTCTGTGTTTTATTTACAAAACCACTATTGTGCTGCCTTTGGTGTTGCATTACATTTGGATGCCGTGAATTACCTCTTGCCCTTCCATTTACATTTGTGCACGTTACACCTACCATTTTCTGGCATGCATCTAACTGCCTGCTTTCATTTGTACTTTCCTAGACCTGGCTTATCTTGCGTAATGTGTGCTATTGCCGATCTACTGTAGGTCTGCTTTGCTCTGCTATGACAGTTCTCCTATCTTTGCATTCCAGGTCCTCCACACCTTTCTTTGTAATCCTATGCCTCCCTTATCCTGTTTTGCAGGTTTCTGCATGCAGGCTTGTCTACTGCCATCGATTGGCCGCCATGTGTTGATTGGTGTTAATTGCTCATTAGTACACCAATTACCCTGCTTCGGCATTTCCTTCTTTTCTTCCCCTGTCCTTCCTGTTTGTGCAATTGTTCGCAGCTCTTGCATCTGCTTACCGGGTTTTGGGCACAAGTTCATCCCCGTACACATGCGTTTTCGGGCACCATGTGTGCTCTCAGCTGAACGGTTCTATACCCTCCACCCCACCCCTGTCCTTCAGCTTTGCTTAGCAATGAGCAGGCCAGATTTGCATTGCTCCAATGTGCTTACTGATACGGTGGCACACCCCTCTGCTGATGTCATGTATCACCTTTGATACACTCCTCAGTGTTATAGCGCTGCGCCGTCAGGTACATCCTTAATCAGGCAGGATGTTTGCGATTCAGTATTACCTGCCTCATTTGCATGGCATTGACTACTAATTCATAGTTACAGCGCCGAACACTGTCGCGGGCCCCTGGCAACCCTTGTGCCTTGCTTGTGGTGTGCCATGCCTACCATTGCATATTATGGTGCAATCCTAATTTGTCTTTCATTGCAATTTTCTGCCATTTTTATATATTTCCTTTGTATTCCTGTTTGCACACATATGCCCTGCGGTTGTACTGTGCATTACTGTGGACATGACATTAAATGTTGTTTTTTAGGTGTTGTGCATCTTTTCTTGTGCCATTGGCTGTGTATTTGTCCATTGGCATATGTTAACTTTGTAATACATGCGTGTGGTCCGCTTCCATAACTCCGATGTTCTGTTTGAGAAAATGTAAACCGTGTTTTTTGGTTTACATTTCCATGGGCTTGCGCTACGCCTGCATCACTTTGTGAATCGCTGTATGCCTTCATTAGCATGGTGCGACACTGCGCATGGGGTGATTTGCATACCTATGCCGAGGGCTGCATAGCTCTGGTGTATGCCGGTAGTGCACGTGGGATTGGTTCATACCTGAATCGCTTGGCGGATATATTTGGCGTTATGCCGCCTACGCTACACCTGCGCCTGGCGCAAGCTTCATGAATCCGGGGGATAGTTTATCCTTGTGTTGAGGAAAAGTAGATCCAGATTTTGTTTAGTAAGTATTTCCTAATGGTTTTGAAGAATGGTATGGATGGTATTGATCTGATGGGTACAGGTAAGGAGTTCCT
The DNA here is from genome assembly GCF_019279795.1 of Protopterus annectens. Taxonomy (NCBI): domain Eukaryota; kingdom Metazoa; phylum Chordata; order Ceratodontiformes; family Protopteridae; genus Protopterus; species Protopterus annectens. The sequence continues at coordinate 116,760,977 of NC_056737.1, read as the reverse complement.
GGCTGTAGCAAAAAAGGTATGAACAGAGAAAATGCCCAGCAGCTTTCATAGGTTTGTGGACAAATGGGAGTTTTTGGTGACTGGATTGTAATGACTGACTGAGAATATAGTTCTGTAGAATGGTATTCAGTGCCGGACATGTACATGGATTTTAGATAATCCTATATGTGGCAGGAAGCTCTATGTTTGTTAGTTGATGGGGTAGTTCTAACCAATTTAGGCTTTTCAGTGTTATACAATGGTGGGTTCTTAAAGGGTATTTGTTATAAATTTAGTTACTTTGTTATAGCATTGTTCAAGTTTTGATTTTTGTGATGCCTGGAGGTTAGTAAGAATGGGAGCACCATAAAGAAGTGGGGAGAGGGGATACATAGTGGCACGTGTAGCTTAGTTGCACTGTTGAGAAAATGAGAGGCTTTGTAAAGCATCCCTGGGTTTTGATGAGTTTTTCTTATGCAATTGTGTATATGCAGGTCAAATTTAAGATTATTATCCACTAACATCCCTAATAATTTGCTATTAGAAGTGACATCAGTGGGTTTATTATTAAGAGGGAGGACTTTAAATTGTGTTTTTTTTTCATGACAGAAGGATTTGGGAAAAAAAGTAAAAGCTTGTTTTTTTTCTGGGGGGGAGGGCTGAAAATGAGTTGTGAGTTACAAAACTATGTTTCAGTGGCTGTTAAAGCTTCCTGAGTATTTTTTTGTGGGAGTGCCATATTGACAGTTGTGCAACTGAGTGTGGAGTTATCTGTGTACTGTATTAGGGAAGACTGCTGTGTGGATATGTGGATGTCAGGAGAGTGTTGTTGAGAATGTCAGAGAGGAGGGGACCAAGGATAAACCTTTGTAGTACACTGATAGTGACTGGCAGATATGGAGAGATTGTGAATGCCATTTTACTGACTGGCACCTAATGCAATGAAGGGTGGGCTGAGTGAAATCTAGCAAAGAAATTTGAAGTACAAGGTTGCTGTGATGCATTGTGTTGAAGGCTTTATAGAAGTCTAGAAATAGGGAGGAGACTAATTTGCCATTATCTCTAGCTTTATTGACAGTATCTATATAGGCGGCAGGTGCAGTATTAATACTATGGAAAGGATAGAAACCATGTTGTGTCAGGGATAGGAGTTCTTCCTGCAGGAGATAGTTTAGCAACTATTTTTGAATAAATTTTTCAAGTATTTTGGAGATGGGGTTAAGATTACTATAGGTCTAAACAGTGCCATAGCTAGAGTTTCTGCCACCCAGGGCTAACTTTGAGTTTGAAGCCCACCCCATATATCATCTGTATGTCAATCACCAGACAGCTAAAAACAAATTTCACCTACTGAGAGCAATAAAACAGAGGGCATGTTACACCCAATAGGTAATTCATTAAAATCTTGTTTTGCACAGTGAGCCAAGTTTAAGAACCTAAAACACTTAAAATAAATAGCTGTGGATATGTGGTACAAAGAAGGGGGTAGCCTTCAGACATTTCAGGTAAGGAGTGCAGGGGAGGGGGGATGGGATTATGAAAAATACCCCAGCTGATGTTTCTCAGCCAAGCCCCCCCCCCCCAATGCCCTCAAGATGAGCAATTCCAGGGTTGACAGAAAAGGCAGGTAGGTCTGGCAATGGACATGGAGCACTGAGGCAGGAGTGTCATAGGATGAAAATAGAGGTAACAAAAAGAAAATATCATGAGGCACTGGGGTAGGAGTGCTGTAGGATGAGGCAAGGGAGATCAAAAAACATCAATCAACTTAAACTCGACTCCCTCCTATCCATTTGCATGCTCCTCATGTAAACCGACATTTAAGAAACATTCCTTAGTAAACAAAGTGATACAATAACATTGTGAAGTTTGCCACAGCCTTCCTAATAAAATATATGAGTGTCTCACACCCTAACAAACACAGTGGTTAGAACTCGAACATCTTTTCACCTCTTTTTAACACAAAACAGCGTACAAGGTGCCATTTTTCTTTAACCACTTTGAACTGACAGCTGACCTCACGAGTGAACCCTATGGTTACTTCCATTAATTAACCAGTTAACTGTATTGTAAAATAATAATAAAATAATAATTTACAAATTTAATTTTGAAGTAAGGTATCAGGGTTATTTTACATTTGTATTGAACTCTGTTAAAACATTACTTAATAAAAACAAATGTGAAAGGAATTCTAAAGTAAAATAGGTATTTTTATACTAAAAGCTGACATTCAGACCCGTTTCACTAAGGTTTTAATCCTATGTTGCTCCCAAAACATACACTCAGCAAATTTAAAGTACAGAAATATTGGGTCTACTTTAGAACAGTAAATGATCAGATGATCGAATGCTGTTACAGCGAACACAACATGTCGAACAGGCAAAATAGTGAACGTCCGGAACAGTGAATTTTTTTCCCAGGGAAAGAAATCACTGGGTCGGCCGTTGGGGTTGTGCCATTTCCTCCACTGTAGAACAATCTCGGAGTTGGTATATTTAAGTAGGGGGGGTGGGGGGCAAAGCCCTCCACTTTATTTAGTGTTTATTTATTTATTTATTTATTTGGGAACAGCGATTTTTTTCCCTGGGAAAAAAATCGCTGTTCTGGTTGTTCGCTGTTTTGGATTTTCGACATCTGGGGTCAATATAACAACGTTTGATCATCTGATCACTCATTGTTATAGAATAGACCCGAAATATCATATGTCTTATAAAAAAGTTCTATTTTCTCTCAGCTATTTACAAAGCTGCAACTCACATCACGTTTATATGGAAAAAAAACAACACGTCTGTACATTCATGAAACAGACTTCATGTCTTCATACAGTGGCAGTCCCTTGACCAGTTAGAAAAGAAAAACTTTAAGGTCATTCATGTCATGTAATTAATTTAGTTTAATTCTATCTACAATAAAACACTAAAATATTTTTGCCACACCTTCAATTTTTCTGCAAAAACAACTAATGCCAAAAGACAGGAAGCATTTTAAGCATACTGCAGCATGCTGAACCAAATCCTTATTTCACTGTATTTCTATTTAACCCAAAACAATCCTGTGCTTGAAGGCAGGTCAACAACTTAACATGTAGATGTTTTATTTGTGCGTACAGTGACAATTACATCCAGTTATTCACAGAACTCTGCAGCCTAAGACAAACCACCAGGAGTACAAACACAGTTACAGGTTTGGACTCTGTAACCTAAGTGAAACAACCGCAAATACAAATAGAGTTACAGCTTAACATTCTCCACACCCCTAAGAAAGTGACCAGCAACCACACATCAGCTCAGCTGATACACTCCAAATAGACAACTTCAGTCCCTACAACAAAATCAGATCATCACTATTAAACAGGTAGGGGAAATCAATACCCAGTGCTTACCTTAGAGGTTTCCCACTATTTTTCCCACACTGTTCCACATCTAGGAGTATGACTGTGACTGAGCAACTGTCAAAGGGCTGCCTGCTGACCTGATGATGCTGCATGCATGCATGTTTCATGGTGTGCAACTCAGCCAAATGGAAAGCCACCACAGCACAACCTGACTTTTGTCTTTCTGCACCAGGCCAAAAAAAAAAAAACGGCCCCGCAACAGCTTCTAATTTATTATAAAGTGCAGCCCGGGGCGGACCACCCTCTCACTCCTTCACTAGCTACATCACTGGGGAAACTGCTTTCCAAACAAATTACTGGTTTCACAGACATACACATATACAAATACATCTACACACACACACACACACACACACACACACACACACACACACACACACACACACACACACACATGCACACACAAAAGAATTCCAGGAGAAAGTTGGTAAAATTCTCCAATTCCCCCACAGCTTTCATCCTGGCAGGGTAAATTTGCCACCAGTGAGATTATCGGGCTAGAGGCTCATTCATACTGTACCATTCTTGATCAATAGCCACATTCAAATATAAAAACAAACCACTGCTAATGTGCTTAATGGCTTGACTTTGGAGGTAGATGCATCAGCTTGACAACCTACAATGCTAAACAACAACTTCTCAATTAATAAAAAAATGTACATTAATATCATACACAAGATCTTAAAGTTTTCAAATAAAAATAACTTTGTTTAGACAAAAAGGAGTTACAAATCTAAGTTAAATATGCAAAATACTGTGCATCTGAACTGAAAAGAGACAGATAATTAAATGCACAGACAGAATACCTAAAATAAAAATGTTATTACTAGATAAATAACTTGCCTGAGAATACAGATGCCTTAAATGAGCTAATATGGGCAGATTGCACAGCAGCACAGTATATAGATATTTCCACAATAAGGCTTTAAGCAGGACTGCTACACTTGTTTCAGTTCAAAATATTTTACCATATTACTTTTTCCCCACAGGGAAAGAAATAATTAATGAAGTTTTTTATGCACAGAAAACTATATCAAAGATCTTCAGAAAGTAAACAGATTTCACATATTGCTAGTAACTGCTTGCAACTGGCCCTTTTTAACAACTCAATTTTTTTTGACCTGCTTCCTTTTATTGCAAATAATCAATGCATTCTTATAGTTGTAATAAATGTTTTTAATTAAAAATGCATTACTTATAAAAAATAATGCATTTTCAATCAAAAATATTTATTATGAGCACTACATTTCCAGCATAATAAGGTTATAGGATTTATACACGTTTTTCTAAATATTGCATTAAACAGCAAATACAATTCTCCTATTTACTGGTACAATGTATTACAGCGCAGTTTTTGGTTTCATATCTCACAAAGTTTACATATAGCTTACAAATGGGTTACAGTCCATAAAGAAAAAAGTGGAGACATCACATTTTACATCTCTTTCTCTCTCGTGGCATCAAAGATGAACAGAATTTTGGTGTATGCATGAATGCATGTGTATTTGTCTGTGTGTATGCGTGTGTGTGTTGTAAGAAGTTCTGATTTCTACCACATTTGTCATGATGCCAGACAGCTTCCCTGCAAGAGAAGTCATCATCTCTGACTTGCCTGCCTTTCAGACACACACACACACACACACACACACACACACACACACACACACACACACCCACACACCCACACACCCACACACACACACACACACACACACACACACACACACACATACACACATACAAAGTTAATAACACTTAAAGTTACATAAGTTCTGTGAATGTTGTTTATTTGTGCATGGAAATGAGGAACAGGGCATCTGAGATGTGATGGTGACACAACGCAAAAAAGTGCCACCCAGGGCAGACAGTCCCCTCTCGACCCCCATTTAGCTATGCCACTGGATCTAAAGTTAGTAGTGTTTGTTGAATTTTTCTGCAGAGGGATAACGTGTGACTTTTTCTAGGGGGGGGGTCTTTGGATTCCTAGATTGATCCATTCATAAGGATTGAGACAGGGTTTATATTAGTTCACTGAAATGTCATTCCAGTGAGCAACTAATCATCGACCCATAATCAGCAAAACTTGTATCAGCAATTTGCTGTATTTACCAAGGGCAACAAAATAGTTGCCCGAAGCACAACAGACCAATGTATAGTTAAATTGAACCCAACAAAGTGGGGAGCACCCCCCCTAACTATATATACCAGCTCCAAGATCACACTACAGTATAGAAAAGGGCAAAGTTCTGTAATTGTCCTTTGTGCTTTGGGCAACTATTTCATTGCCCTTAGTGAATTTAGTGAATTGCTGAAGTGAGTTTCACTGATTGCGGGTCAATGATTAGGTGTTCACCAGAATGCCATTTCGGCGACTTAATATAGACTCTTGAGATAGAATAGGCAATACTTGTTGGTTGCTATTTTAAGGTACTCCTATGGAAGGTTATCAGCTTTAGCATAACATGGCTTGAGTTTATTTTAAAATAGTTTTATATAGGAAGTGGGCACAGGTTTGAGGTGAAAGTGAAAAATGGATGTGGTGATACATGGCTGTAGGGCAGGGTTAAGATTAGATTTTGAAGAATCCTTGGTAAGAGATGCTATACTATCTATGAAACAAGAGTTGAATTGTATTGCAGTTTTAAGTGGTGAGTTATTGGGACAATGGTTAATGATGTTTTTTGTAATTTTAATTGTTTGTTAAATTAATGTATTCATTAGTACTAGTTGATTGGATATGATGTTTTTTAAATAAGAGTTTTTTGATGTGGTCCGATATTCTGATTGACTCCCTAGTGGATGAAAGCGCTAAATGAATAGTGTCTTCAGTGTTTTCTTATTTTTTTGTTTTTTGGGTGATTTTTCATTATTGTTGTGTTTTTTTTTTTTTATGACCAGTCTGAAAGTTTTTTTTTTTTTTGGCTGGGATACACGATTTCTTTCATAGCTGCTCAGAATTTAGGGCTGTGTTTGCTATTATTTTGATACGTATTATAGTATATTTTTTGCCTTCATTTGTTTACTTTTTAGTATGATTATGAAGCATTCTGAAGTGTTTATGATATTGTGTGTGTTTGTGTGTTTTTTTTTTTATTTTTGCCATTCTTTTCATACTTTTACTCTATCTTGTATTAGCATTGTACTCTTTTTGGATAGCCATATTGCATTATTTGATTTTAGTCTCTTCCTTCTAGGAGGGGCAAGGCTACTTAAGATATTCGGTAAAGTTGTATTTACAGCATCATCTAAGTAGAGGGTTTTTAGAAAGTTCCAGTTAATAGATGATAGAGTAGCAATGGAAGGTTTCTGTGTAAAACTTAGAAAGGTGGTATATTGTTTTATAAACATGCTGTTAAAGTAGATGTGTGAGATGTGTGATTGTATAGATTAGGAGATGATCACTGACAGAGTTTGATATTGTACCTGTGGTAGTGCATTTACTAGGGTTTTATACTAAGATCCAGTCTAACAGGGAATTTTATGTTTTGCTGTAATGTTTAGGGCTATTATTTAGTTGAGTAAAACCACTTGCAGAGAATTCTGCAACACTTTCCCTGTGTTTCATCAGCATCCAGAGCCATCAAAGCTAAAATTTTCTTGATTAGCCACATTTGCAGTTGCTTTATACAGTGATCACTACTGTTTTTGAGCATTTTTTAAAGCATTTCTTAATTTTGTGGCAAAAATAGAAATGTCTTTGTTTGTTTGCTTTTCTACTCTGTGTCCCTCCAAATCTGTTTACAGAAGGGTGAATTAGCCTGGCTGTTTGGTAGCTGTTTGTTGATTAATCTGCACTTGAGAGCTACTTTTGTTGTGATTTTACATTGACAGATTCCAGGGTCAGACATCTTGTGGCAGAAGATGTTTACCTGGACTTTCTTTCAGTTGAGAAGCACTGCAGGAAGCTCAAAGTGTGGTTGTTTATTGGTTGGAGGGCATAGGGGTCACTTTACAAGCTTTTTTCTCTACTATAAATCAGGTGAGCTGCAAGACTCTTTGTTTACTTACAGAAAAGTCTGCAATGCTTTTCCAGTGTTTCAACTGCATCCAAAACCATCCAAGCTAAGATAAGAATATTTTCTTGATTAACTGCACTTCTATTTGTTTTATATAGTGACCACCCCTGTTTTGAGAATTTTTCAAGTATTTATTTCATTTTGGGGCAAAACTATTAATTAATGTGTTTGTTGGCTTTTCTAGCCTGTGTGCCTCCAAATTTATTTGGAGAAGGGTGAATTAGTCAGATTCTTAGTGGTTTGGTAGTTTTTATGTGTTTAATATTTAATTACTATAAATCAGGCAAGTTGCAATGCTCTTTGCTCACTTACAGAGAACTCAATTACAAACCATAGGAGTCAGTTCTCAGGCTTCCTTTTCTGTGCAGGACTTTCCATTGGGCTGCTGCAGTTAGCAGTGCTCTATGTAGTAGTATATGGCTAGAGTATAAAATTTACATATACAGTTAGAATTAGATCCAAAACCTGTTAACAGGGAAGCATTGTGCAGAAATAAGCTGAGGGTAGCTAACTGGTGCATTGAATAGCACTATTATATCCCAGCATCATATAAGATCATGCCCTTAACCCCAGAAACAATTATAGGAGACTCCTGTTAAAACCCAATCCTTAACCCTAAACAGCCAACCCCATTACAGCACCAAATAACATGGATATGCAATTTCCAAATGTGTCTGTGACCAGTTTGGTAGATTTGTCCATTCTAAGGCAATGTAGCAATTATTTTATGTTCTCAGACAACCATTTAAAGAAAATAACATGGTATGCAAGAGATGTAAATACACAACTTCTTTACAGGCAAAAATATCACGTATAAATGAGGTTGTCAAGAATACCCACAATACATCCTTCACACATACTGTTCACCACACACATACATTGTCTAATACTGAGGTACTTAAAAGAAACCTTTCCAAATCCCAAAAACCTCCAATGCCACCTAATAGCAACACTGTTCCCAGCAAACACTAAAGCACACACCAAAGGCAACACCAAACATCTCACATAAGCCTACAACTAATAGTCCCCAAAGTGCAAAGCCCATAAGGTAAGCATACACTTTACCTAATGATCTTGTCATTGGCGACTCCATTGTGTGACACACAGATGCCCCACTCACCAGGCTGGACAAGGAGAAGATAACATCTAGTTGGCTGTTTGGAGCCAGGATTCACAATACCATGCACGCACTCAAGTTACTGCACCCCAAGTATTGATATGATTCCATTATAGTCCATCTGGGTGTAAATGACCTGAGATATGCCTCACTGGAATTTATGAAAAGAGACATAATGGATCTCTTGGAATATGCTTCACGGACAGGTACAAGCCTTGCATTGAGCAGCATTCTACCTTTACCAAGGTCGATACTACAGTATGAATGTAAAAGGATTGATTTTAATAATTGACCTATTTGTTGGTGTCACTCAGGGGGATTCAATATCTGTCAGCATGGAAGAACATGGTCAAAACACCACATTGCTTTGCCAAGGATGGATTGCACCTGTCTCCCCTAGGCTTTGGGATATTGGCTAAAATGTAATTCAGTTCCTTAGAGCCTTTTTAGGCTATGCCAGAAAGACAAAACAGTATTGAAAAAGTCTACCAACAGCTTTAAGGTGTTACTGATCAGTGTTTGAATTCTAAACAAACAACTCCACAAGCTTCAAGTCATCCTCAGTCTGGAGAATATAGATATCTGTGCCATGATCAAGACTTGGTTTAAAACCATAGAAAGTACTCCAGAAGAGCACGGATACAGCATCTTCCACAAATTTTGATCAGCAACAGCACAGACTGGGGCCAAAGGTGGAGGTGTTTCAATCTATGTTAGAAACAAACATAACTCCAGGTTGGTTAAATAGGATAATACTATGACGCCCATTCACATGCAAGTCACCATAGGTAAGATCCATCACCATATCATGGATGGCTGCAGGTCACCATCTATGCCCCTAGAGACTTATGACTCTTACCTAAACCTACTATAGGTACTCACCATCCAACCAAACACCCTATTCATGGGTGACTTTAACTACCCCACTATAGACTGGGAAACATATACTGCCAAACTAACAGACATAATGCTTGTTGGACTTTATTAAGACAAACACCATGAAACCAGTAGTGCACACTCCAACCAGAGAATCAAACATACTGCTCCTAGGGTACTTAAGTATTATAGCAATCAGATTTCTAACTGATAATACGTAAGTACCAAATATTCATATGCCATTCACTTGGCAACAAAATTATTTCATGTTATTGTGTCAGTTTCATAGTGTATAACTATTTAAAAAGTACCCTGATTTTTATGCTATTGTCCTACTGTTACTTTATGTTTTCACCAGATGTCTTGGACTACCAAATTTCCACGAATGTCTGTCATCGTCACTTAATTCCCAAAGCTTTCCTTCGGTTATGGCAGAAAGGCTAATGTGAAAGGTAACATTGGTAATGTCCATTTTCAATTTGTTACATGTACTGATGCTATTACCGCAGTCAGAAATTAAATGGGCTGTTGGACATTACTGCTGCTTCTCTTCCTACTGCAACTGATTGCTCCAGTGTACCTAATTTCCACTTGTGTCTCACTGCCATTGCACCTGTACTTACTTGTCAACTGTCCAGATTTTCACACAATGTCCAGCTTTTTCCCACATATTTTGTGTCTGTCCCTCATAAAATGTGTGACTGTCTACTGAATCAGCGGGATGATCTGAGGATAGAAGTCTGTAAGCAACCAGATACATAGGATGTATCTGTAGCACCAGTCAGGTGAACTGTAGTTTTCATTAAGTGTCGTCGGTAAAGGACGGTACCCAGGAAGAGGAGTTTTGCCATTGTTCCTGTTCCTGTTTCTGAATCAATGTGATATAATACTAATTTGGAGTTTATGCACCCATTTTTACTATGAGATACACTTGTTCTGTGATGACATTATGAATTACATCAGCTTACAAATCTAGTTGCGATAATGCCTAAGTACCATATCTGGTACTCACCAACAGTGAAGAGCAAATCACCCCCATGCGTCACATCTTGACTAGTGAGGTTGGACCACAAAGGTGTCTCATTTGAATTAAAAATCAACCCAGAAAATCCAAATAAACTAGTGACAGTTAGAAACTTTTCAGAGACAAACTATATCTTATTAAGTGACAGTATTTTTTTTTCAAAATTCAAGGCTCCCCAACCCCGAGACCACAGCTATCTATGCAAAATTATTCACAGAGTCACTACACAAACATGTGAATGGCTGCATAGAGACTGCTGTACCTACCAGAAATAAATCCTAAAACAAACACTAAAAACAAATACTACTGGTAGAATACTCACCTAAACAAGGCATACAATAAAAGAAGAAAACTCATGACCAAAATCAAGAAAAACAACTCCTTTAAAGACAAATGGTCTCTTATATAACAAAGCAAGAATCTAAGATGACAAATTGAGTCTAACAAGGCAAGTTGTGAGGTCAGGATAGCCTCACATGCTAAGGACAATCAAAAGTCCTTCTTCAGCTATGTCTAGAACCTTAGATATAACACCAAACAATGTGCTGAACTCCTGGTAAAAGGTGCCACCTATGCTGATCACAGTGACACAGCAAATCTACTGGCTGATAAATTCAGCTCATACTTCACCCCTTACTCCAGTTCTACCACATGAAATCTCTTCCAACATACTTCTCCCAGTTATCAGCAGAGAACAGATGCTGACACCACTCTCTAAAGTCAAGAACAGTGCCTCAATGGTTCCTGAAAACAGCCCTAGTTGCATCCTGAACAGTCTAAAGCATGACCTATCAGGACCACTTGAGGCACTCTTCAACAACAGACTTGAAACAGGCTACATTCCAAGTGAATGGAGGACTGCAACAGTCATTGCTCTCCACAAGGGTGGACCATCAGCTGACCCACTGAACTATAATCTGTCTAACAAGCCTAATATGCAAAGCCATGGAATGAATCATCATGCAAATGATAAATAAGAACATTGGCAGCCTACAGGAAGGTCATGCCTAAATAATCTGGTAGACTTGGTTGAAAGGGTCAATAAGGTAATAGATGAGGATAAAATAGAGCTTACAGTGTATCTAGACCTGGCTAAGGTATTTGATACAATACCCCACTCTGGCATTGTTGACAAGCTCTCTGAGCTAGGGATAAACACTTACATGACTCACTGGATTGCCAGTTGGCTCACAGCAGGACCCAATAAGTCAGGATTGGTGAGACCACTTCCATCAAGAAAGCAGTCACCAGTTGAGTACACCAGAGCTTCATGCTGGGCCCGCAACTGTTTGGCATCTTCTTCTTAGAAGACAAGGCTAACGTTAAAGGCCTCTGGCTCACCAATTTCAGAGATGACTGTAAATTGAAAGTTTTTATAGAGTCCCCCAAAGACACAAAGATCTTGCAAGTGGGTTTGACATAGACAAATGGCTAGTGCCAACTCCATGGCCTAAAACTCAATGCCAAAAAATCCAATATGTAGACAACAATCTGGCCTTTGATCTCATGTAGCTAAGATAATAAGAAAAAAATTATGCATCTCCCAACTTATAGGTCAGGGTATGGCATCCAGGTCCAAGGAAGATACAGTGTCACTCAACTCTGCCCTTATCAGACCTATCATTGAATACAATGCTCCCATTGGTCTGTATCTAATCAGACACTTGCAACCGTTGGAACACCGCAGAGGTTTCTCACTAGGATAATTCAGGTTACGAATGTCCTGTCCTACACCAGTCATCTAAAGGCTCGGTCTCAGTATTCAGTCTCCTACAGGCTGCTGAGAGAGTATCTTTGCCTAGTTTACTGAGCTTCCTCAGACTCAGCCCAGATGGATCTGTTGTACATGCAAAAAACAAGCAGCACCAGAAATAGAAGATCCAGGGATCCGACTTCCACTTGTGACATAAACAGAATGCACTGTTCATGTTATTGTGTTAGTTTCAAAGTGTATAACTATTTAAAAAGTACCCTAATTTTACGCTGTTGTCCTACTATTATTTTATGGTTTTGCCAGATGTCTTTGAGTACCACGTTTACACGAATGTCTGTCATCGTCACTTAATTCCCAAAGCTTTCCTTCGGTTATGGCAGAAAGGCTAATGTGAAAGGTAACATTGGTAATGTCCATTTTCAATTTGTTACATGTACTGATACTATTACCGCAGTCAGAAATTAAATGGGCTGTTGGACATTACTGCTGCTTCTCTTCCTACTGCAACTGATTGCTCCAGTGTACCTAATTTCCACTTGTGTCTCACTGCCATTGCACCTGTACTTACTTGTCAACTGTCCAGATTTTCACACAATGTCCAGCTTTTTCCCACATATTTTGTGTCTGTCCCTCATAAAATGTGTGACTGTCTACTGAATCAGCGGGATGATCTGAGGATAGAAGTCTGTAAGCAACCAGATACATATGATGTATCTGTATCACCAGTCAGGTGAACTGTAGTTTTCATTAAGTGTCGTCGGTAAAGGACGGTACCAAGGAAGAGGAGTTTTGCCATTGTTCCTGTTCCTGTTTCTGAATCAATGTGATATAATACTAATTTGGAGTTTATGCACCCATTTTTACTATGAGATACACTTGTTCTGTGATGACATTATGAATTACATCAGCTTACAAATCTAGTTGCGATAATGCCTAAGTACCGTATCTGGTACTCACCAACAGTGAAGAGCAAATCACCCCCATGCGTCACATCTTGACTAGTGAGGTTGGACCACAAAGGTGTCTCATTTGAATTAAAAATCAACCCAGAAAATCCAAATAAACTAGTGACAGTTAGAAACTTTTCAGAGACAAACTATATCTTATTAAGTGACAGTATTTTTTTTTCAAAATTCAAGGCTCCCCAACCCCGAGACCACAGCTATCTATGCAAAATTATTCACAGTGTCACTACACAAACATGTGAATGGCTGCATAGAGACTGCTGTACCTACCAGAAATAAACCCTAAAACAAACACTAAAAACAAATACTACTGGTAGAATACTCACCTAAACAAGGCATACAATAAAAGAAGAAAACTCATGACCAAAATCAAGAAAAACAACTCCTTTAAAGACAAATGGTCTCTTATATAACAAAGCAAGAATCTAAGATGACAAATTGAGTCTAACAAGGCTAGTTGTGAGGTCAGGATAGCCTCACATGCAAAGGACAATCAAAAGTCCTTCTTCAGCTATGTCTAGAACCTTAGATATAACACCAAACAATGTGCTGAACTCCTGGTAAAAGGTGACACCTATGCTGATCACAGTGACACAGCAAATCTACTGGCTGATAAATTCAGCTCATACTTCACCCCTTACTCCAGTTCTACCACATGAAATCTCTTCCAACATACTTCTCCCAGTTATCAGCAGAGAACAGATGCTGACACCACTCTCTAAAGTCAAGAACAGTGCCTCAATGGTTCCTGAAAACATCCCTAGTTGCATCCTGAACAGTCTAAAGCATGACCTATCAGGACCACTTGAGGCACTCTTCAACAACAGACTTGAAACAGGCTACATTCCAAGTGAATGGAGGACTGCAACAGTCATTGCCCTCCACAAGGGTGGACCATCAGCTGACCCACTGAACTATAATCTGTCTAACAAGCCTAATATGCAAAGCCATGGAATGAATCATCATGCAAATGATAAATAAGAACATTGGCAGCCTACAGGAAGGTCATGCCTAAATAATCTGGTAGACTTGGTTGAAAGGGTCAATAAGGTAATAGATGAGGATAAAATAGAGCTTACAGTGTATCTAGACCTGGCTAAGGTATTTGATACAATACCCCACTCTGGCATTGTTGACAAGCTCTCTGAGCTAGGGATAAACACTTACATGACTCACTGGATTGCCAGTTGGCTCACAGCAGGACCCAATAAATCAGGTTTGGTGAGACCACTTCCATCAAGAAAGCAGTCACCAGTTGAGTACACCAGAGCTTCATGCTGGGCCCGCAACTGTTTGGCATCTTCTTCTTAGAAGACAAGGCTAACGTTAAAGGCCTCTGGCTCACCAATTTCAGAGATGACTGTAAATTGAAAGTTTTTATAGAGTCCCCCAAAGACACAAAGATCTTGCAAGTGGGTTTGACATAGACAAATGGCTAGTGCCAACTCCATGGCCTAAAACTCAATGCCAAAAAATCCAATATGTAGACAACAATCTGGCCTTTGATCTCATGTAGCTAAGATAATAAGAAAAAAATTATGCATCTCCCAACTTATAGGTCAGGGTATGGCATCCAGGTCCAAGGAAGATACAGTGTCACTCAACTCTGCCCTTATCAGACCTATCATTGAATACAATGCTCCCATTGGTCTGTATCTAATCAGACACTTGCAACCGTTGGAACACCCGCAGAGGTTTCTCACTAGGATAATTCAGGTTACGAATGTCCTATCCTACACCAGTCATCTAAAGGCTCGGTCTCAGTATTCAGTCTCCTACAGGCTGCTGAGAGAGTATCTTTGCCTAGTTTACTGAGCTTCCTCAGACTCAGCCCAGATGGATCTGTTGTACATGCAAAAAACAAGCAGCACCAGAAATAGAAGATCCAGGGATCCGACTTCCACTTGTGACATAAACAGAATGCACTGTTCATGTTATTGTGTTAGTTTCAAAGTGTATAACTATTTAAAAAGTACCCTAATTTTTACGCTGTTGTCCTACTATTATTTTATGGTTTTGCCAGATGTCTTTGAGTACCACGTTTACACGAATGTCTGTCATCATCACTTAATTCCCAAAGCTTTCCTTCGGTTATGGCAGAAAGGCTAATGTGAAAGGTAACATTGGTAATGTCCATTTTCAATTTGTTACATGTACTGATACTATTACCGCAGTCAGAAATTAAATGGGCTGTTGGACATTACTGCTGCTTCTCTTCCTACTGCAACTGATTGCTCCAGTGTACCTAATTTCCACTTGTGTCTCACTGCCATTGCACCTGTACTTACTTGTCAACTGTCCAGATTTAAACACAATGTCCAGCTTTTTCTCACATGTTTTGTATCTGTCCCTCATAAAATGTGTGACTGTCTACTGAATCAGCTGGATAATCTGAGGATGGAAGTCTGTAAGCAATGAGATACATATGATGTATCTGTAGCACCAGCCAGATTAATTGTAATTTTCATTAAGTGTCGCCGATAAAGGACGGTACCCAGGAGGAGGAATTTTGCTGTTATTCCTGTTCCTGTTTCCGAATCAATGTGATGCAATATTAATTTGTAGTTTATGCACCCCTTTTTACTTTTTGATACACTTGTTCCATGATGACATTATGACTAACAAGCCTAATATGCAAAGCAGTGGAATGAATCATCATGGAAATGATAAACAAGGACATTGGCAGCCAACAGGGAAGGTCATACCTAATTAATCTGGTAAACTTGTTTGAGAGGGTCAAAAAGGCAATAGATGAGGATAAAACAGTACATACAGTGTTTCTAGACCTGGCTAAGGCATTTGGTACAATACCCCATTCTGGCATTGTTGACAAGATCTCTGAGCTAGGGATAAACACTTACATGACTCACTGGATTGCCAGTTGGCTCACAGCAGGACCCAATAAGTCAGGATTGGTGAGATGACTTCCATCAAGAAAGCAGTCACCAGTGCAGTACCCTAGAGCTTCATGCTGGGCCCGCAACTATTTGGTATCTCTGAATTCTCGGAATTCAAGTCTGATGTTAAAGGCCTCTGGCTCACCAAGTTCATAGATGACTGTAAATTGAAAGCTTTTATAGATTCCCCCAAAAGACAAACACTTTGCAAGTGGGTGTAACATAGACAAATGACTAGTGCCAACTGCATGGCCTAAAACTCAATGCCAAAAAATTCAATATAATGCCCTCTGGAGCACTTTCAAAGCAAGTTAAATACTTCATCAATAAAATGGCTCTACAACCGTCTGGCTTTTGATAACATGTAGCTAAGATAATAAGAAAAAAATATATACATCTCCCAACTTATAGGTAAGGTTATGGCATCTAGGTCCAAGTACGTTACAGTACCAATCAACTCTGCCCTTATCAGACCTATCATTAAATACAATACCCCAATGGTCTGTATCTAATCAGGCACTTGGAACAGTTGGAACACACACAAAGGTTTCTCACCAGGAGAATTCAGGATATGAATGCCCTGTCCTACACCAATCATCTAAAGGCTCTGTCTCTGTATTCAGTCTCCTACAGGCTGCTGAGAGGCTATCTTTGCCTAGCTTACAGGGCTTCCTCAGACCCAGCACTGATGGATCTGTTGTACATGCAAGAAACAAACAGCACCAGAAATAGTAGATCCACGGATCCATCTTTCACTTGTGACATAAACAGAATGTACTGGAGTGACAGATATGTGCCCCAAAAGATCCCTGCACTATGGAAAAGGCTGCCAATCCATGTAAAACAGAATTCATCCCTGATACTATTCAAGCAAAACTTTGATAACTGGATTGCATATCATAAATTTACTCACAGCCTGGCACCCATCTTATGGATAGAGGCAGTCAATAAAAAAGTATTACGCTAACTACTACCATCACCTCTAAATCCTTAGTTACTTGCCTACTAACATACTCCCCATATGATACTTGAGAACCAAATGGTTCACAATGTGTAGCTAAGATTGGAGGGGCCCTAGTGTTTGTTAGCCTAGTAACAACCTATGAAGCCATAAATCTATATATGTTCATGCCAGATGGAGGAGAATTAGAGTTAATTTGAAACCAAATGACATTCACATCACCTAGTAGTATTTTTCTTGTGGTATTGCTATGGATATCCAATGTAGGATATCTTCCAGTATAGTTGTATTGTCACCAGAAGTGATGTAAAAGACAATAATACATATTTATTTACAATTGTTTATTTTCAGCAAAGTAATAAGAAGCTCTGCTTAACTGAATTTTGGTATCAGTTTGTTGTAAGGTAGTTATTGGAGATTATTAAAGCAACACACCATCTTTCCTCTTTAACTGATCATTATGGTTGATATTACAGCTGTGAGGTGTCTGTTTATGCTGGATTTAAGCCAAGTTTGAACAAGAATATCAAACTTATCTTGGTTAATCCAGGCATGTAGTTCAGTATTTTAATTTCTTATGGTTCTAACATTTATGACAGCAAAAGTTAGATTGCTGGGCTTAGGGGTTGACCGTTTTGAGGTTACAGTAGTGTGTGGAAGAGAATTGTCTTGATGTTCATTGTGATATATTTAGCCAGGATTAGGGTGAATGTCTTCTCCTAGAAGGATTTTTCGTACATTAATTATTGATGTTTGCTTTTTGGAGAACATTTTCCCACTTAATTTTGTTTTGGTTTAAGTTGAAATGGAGTCAATCCATCTATATTTGGAGCAAATGTGAGGGTTGTCATTAAATAGGTTTGGTTCAATGTGTAAAGACTATAGGGAGGAAGTACAGGTAGGTGGGTGGGACAGAGCTGGAGAGAGGCTGAGAACTATTATAGAGTTATGGTAGGATGAGAGATGGCACAGTAGGAGAAGAATAGAGGATAATCTGAGTTGCATGATTAATCAAATGGGTCTGTATTTAATTAATGGCAGGTAATAGGGAAGTAGGAATCAAGAAGGAAACACGTTGCAGGGCAGTGGGTTATTTATTGTGGTGAAGTCTGAAAACTGGCAGAGGGTAGGTAGGAAAGAATTATTCTCTATGAATAAAGAGAGCTATGTTGTCCTGGTATCTTCTCTGGAATGTAAGGAATGGAGGGGTTTAAAAGGCTAGACTATGAAGACGTAGTTAAAATAAGAAGAAGTAAGGTTTATTTGGGAAAAGTAGAAGACACAATATAGAACAGATAGGTACTATTAGGGAGGGGGTGTAAGTATGAGCGGATATAGTACAAAGCAGTATGGGAGGAAGAAAGATAGTTGGGAACAGAGCTAAAAGATTAACTGGTAGTTGGTAATTAGGTAAAAAAAACAGGAGTGTTTGTATGATAGTAATTAAGTTGTTTGAGGAGGGTTAGGGAATCGGAGTCACAAGTGAAATGTGTATGTGGTAAGTATAGCAGTAGAGTAAAAGGGGGTGGTGGGAATTGGAGATTGGGAAGGGTTGTGAAGTTAAACCATACATAGTGGGCTTCTGACCCTCACATCAAATTATAACAGACAGTGATCACTTTTGTAGCCATTAAAAATAGTTTATGAAGAGCCAGAAAGTAGAACAGGTTTTCATTCATTTCCTGAATGCAGAAACCTGGCAGCTAGGGAGACTAATTAACTGGCATATACATTGTACTCTACTGGTCAACAGAAAGGTCGGTGGCCAACTTAGTAAGTGGTCCTTACAGTACAAAGGCTATTCCCTTGGATAGCAGGGGAGATTTTACAGCCACTTTTGTCAAGCTGAAGTTAATGCACAGTGTTAGACTAAGGGTTGCCCTTGCATTCTTAGTGAGTTTATTATAGTACATTAAGATGGAATAATAGGCCTAAAATTATAGAGTCAGAATTATGTTTTCATGTATGCATTCAATTTCAGGAAAAGACAGTTCATTAGAAAGGAAAAGATAATCTTGCTGGCTAATCATAAGATGTGCAGAAATAGTTTTCAGGGAAAGCTACAGAATGTTTCTTTTTTAAGGGAAAGATATGTGTACCTGCAATGGAATGCTAGATAAAGAACTGACTGTGAGGCATATGCAAGGCAAGGCTTGGAAACCAAGGCTATAGAGACATGTAAACATTACAGGGTTTAGTATTATTATGAAATACGTCAGACACAGTTAGTTGAGTCAGTTAAGTTAGCTTTTAGACTGATATGCAAAAACTTTTTGAAGTACAGTTTTTATTAAACAGGAGAATCAGAATATACATGCAGAAACTTTAAATATTTATCAGCAATGTTACTGTTATCCAGCATTTCAGAATTTCTACAGACTGTTATTGTTTCTCAGCACTGTTATTGGAGACAGTATTCAGATACTGTTAACATCTAATAAAGCATTCTTAACCAAACTACAGCGTGTGCAGAATTTATTCTGAAAAGTAGAAAAAGACTTGGCCCATAAAGGAGAGACTGCCAACTGTTCAGCACAACTTTGGGTAATTAACAGATAAAGATATTCATTCCAGTCTCATTTCAGTTGTTTACAGTTAATTCCAGCATATTGCAGTTTTATCAGTTCCTTCACCTTACACAGTTCTTCATATTAAATTTGTTTACATTGTACAATGACAAAATTCTCAGTGAAAACTTTGGGAGTTGGGTCTTGTGACTGATCTCCTGCAGTATCAGGGTTAGTTGTAGTGTCTACAGGCTCTAAAAGGAAAAAAAAGAGAAAATCAGCACTAAGCTGTCATATAATACTGCGGCAATAAAGTTAATGCTTGTTATAAAAATAGATGGAGGAAAGACCAAAGTGAGTCAGAGCAAGAGAATACAGAGAAATTTTAAGTGTAGAGCGAGTTGGTAAGAAAGTTTATGAATGCAAGTAGGGTTTGCAGGAGGTATACTAATAGAGAACCACAGTAATATAGTTCTTTGTACTACATGGAAGTTTAGCTGCCACAAGTACTACAGAAAAGTGAAGGAGCACAAGGTGGCTTGCAATGCTTTTAAATCTATTAGGCAGTTAATGCTACTACACAGCTAGAGGCCAGAAGCAAAGCAAAGTAGTGTATATCTAATCAATTGACAGCTTTAAACGCTGTTAGACCCATCATACTGCCACACCTTTTTGGCAATGTGAATTGCATTGCAGTTATTAAAGCTATTAAAGCTTTCCAACACACTGCTCTGAGTAAGATGCCATATGTGCTCTAGCATGAGACTAGAGCATAAAACTATTAAAATATGTCATAAGAAAAGCTGTTATATAGTTATCTGATGTGAGAGAAGTGCACAGTAACTATCACTATGCATCTTTTGACGACACATATTTTCCTCTGCAGTCAGTAACATAATACATAGCATCCACCTTCGAACAGTATTGGAAAGCTTTAACAGCCTTTAAAGCTGTAATGCGCTTAAATGTTACTGCAAAAATAAAATAGTGTGACAGCATGAAGTATCTAATAGACAGAAACATGTCTAACAAGCTTGTTTTTTTTGGGTTTCAAAGCATAATCATCATGATCCATATAGTACATACAAATACAATATACTATAAGTTGAAGAACCCAAAAAAGAAAGGGCAGATTTGGAATTATCAGTATCTAGATACTACATTAATGTATGAAGTTGGGAGACCAGTTTTACACAGATGGTACCCATGAGGAAATATCTGAAAATAAGGGTGATTATGTGGAATAATACATTCAGTACTTGAAATCAGCCTAGGCACTACTGTCTCAGTAAATAATTCTTCTATAAGTCTACTTAAACCCTGGCCTTCTACATCAAACATAAATTCAGCCTTACCATTTTACACTGCAGTAGAAGGAATGATTTATTTATCTATTAACTGGGTAGATGCCTATTTTCAGAGGATGCCTAGGCAGAAAAGCTCCAAAATATTACAAAACATTTTAACAACAATAATTTTACAATCTTCAAAAGTAATATAAAACACTAAATAAGTATATCAAATTACACACAATGCAAAAACATCAGTTAAGAATAGATATAATATATAACAATGATTTAATAAGTAGCAGAATTTTAGCCAGTTTAGAGAAATTAAAGATAAATTAGTTTAATCCATCAAAAATTGCAATATGAAGTGGGGGGGCAGGGTTATGGCATAATTAGACAGAGAGTCAGGGGAGAGAAATCGATTGAAGTGCAGAAGAGAGTGAAGAAGGGAGAGTAAGAAGATATGAGGTATGAAAAGGTATACATAATAATACACAATAACTGTAGTTGTCTCTTTTATGCCTTTCTAGTCTTCTGTCAACTGCTCCACTCCCTTTACCTCCCCATCCTTCCAGTAGCCTTTTCATTTACTGCTACCCTTTTTTCTCATTGCTTTTTTTAAAATACTTGAATCCTGACATCCTTCAACATCAAGTCATAAGACTGTGCATTCAGCTTAGGCACTATGCTATGAGTAAATAATTCTGCTGCATATCTATCCAGACTGCTCCACTGCTCCTACAGTAGAAAGACCGGGGGTAAATTATCTGTAATTCTCTCCCCTAGGCCCTTCTTTTCTTTCATTTTCTCTAGCAGAACTTCTCTAATACACTTTTTCCTTAATTTCCTTTGCACAAAATGAGACACATTGCACCATCTGGTGCTGAAATACTTTTAGTGTGTTTCAGGTCTTTCCACCAATACTGTGCATCCTGCTTCAGCAACTTTCTGGGCCCTTACTGTGCTCTGTGGAAAAAAAAAAACAAACAAAAAAAACACTGACCTGCCTGCAGATGCATGCCACACACATCTTGGTAACAGGGTGATATGTACAATGGCAACAGCAAAGAATGCCAGACTAACCAGCAAACTGAAGTATCATGGGCAACTACTCATTACTGTCAGACGTCTTGAAGATCTCTCATTGTATTGTAGCTGATAAATAATTTCTGATCTAGGAAAAATAATATCTTACAGATACCACTGGCCACTAGATTCATTGCAGTGGTAATAATTTGAATGTCCTGTGATCTGGCTGCTAGTAACATTTCTTTATTTAGGCCATTGTTCAGTTATACATTTATGTTGATTACGTAAGCAAGGGAAGTGTTTGTGGATGTTTAATATGTTGTGATAGCATTTGCTTTGTGTTATGGTTGAGATTTGTATGTTGTGGTGGGTGATTGCATGTATTTTTAATATTGGAAATGTGTGTATTATGCTTTGTGCATTTTTGCTGCGGATGGGGTTGTTGTATTGTACTAAGAATGAATATATTGGGAATATGTTTTCTTTGTGTTTGTGGAACATGCTTTATTCACACAGATGACTTATAGTACAATGTGTACACTCGGTAGTTCATTACATTAAGTATAGCTGTTTATGTAGTTCATTCCCTTATTTGTAGTTTGGTTTCATGTTGTTTTAGTCTTCTGTTACTAGACAGTTTATTTTTAAATTTGTTTACAGGTGTGGTGCATTGATCATGACTGATCATTTGCTGCTGCTGCCCCTGTGAAATAATTCACAAAGAGAAAAAAAATGGCATAGAGAGTAAGCTGTACATATCAAAAACAGAAAATTACAATATATAACAAAAGCTGTACGTATGGTTGATTATTATTATTTGAATTTGCTATATATTTATCAATGAATACTGCATTGTTTTGGTTAATGATTTTTCTTTACAGGTTGAGCATTGTTTATTTTTTGATCCCTCATGAATGACCATTTAACGTTATGGCTATTCACCCAATTAGCCTGCTCTTTCCTCAGATATAAGAGTTTACAGTCCATTATTTCCTTCATAGGGCAAAGGTCAATCAGCAAGAGTGGGCTATCAGCCATCCTGTGGAATTCAAGTTACTTAATTAAGAACCTATCCATCCCCACTCTGCATACTTACTGTATCTCAAGGGGTTTTGTGAAAGAGGAGTGTGCAGGGCCAGAGGTGTACACTCAGTGGCTCTGTGCCTCCACCAAAGGCAAAGCAACGCTGGTTATTTCATCTCCACTGGGGATACTACATGGAGTATGCAGTCTAAGTATACTCTCTGCACCCCACCTGTTCAGTGTAAGAGCAGCAAGCTTGGGCTTAATATTTCTCTCTCATCCCTGACTATTTTTTTACAGCATCCAAACCATTAGCATAAATGGTCATCTGAGTTACAGATAGGGACTTATCTCTCCACAATTCCAGTGGAACTGAATTTTGTTTTGTGTTTGTTTGTTTGTGGGTTTTGTGAAGATCATGCATATTTCTTTCATCTATTGTTTGTGACGTCTTGTCTTCAGTTCTTTTATTATTATGCTGAGTGATTTTTTAATTTACATTTTCAATGTTTAATGTAATTATGTTGTCTGTAGCTCTCTGTTCTTATTATTGTTATTATTTCTTTTTTCATATGTATTTATTTATTTTAGTTGTTTTGGACAGTTGTTGCATCTGAGAGGTTTGTAGTTATTTTTGGCTATCCCAGTAGTAATTAGTGATTGGCATAATTGCCAAACTTTTGGTGTATCTTATAAATGTGTTTGTTAGGGGCTTTAATTTTCTGAGTTGGGGGGACTGAGCTTTCAACAGATTTGCTAGTTATACAAACTAATGCTGAGATTGTCGTATCTTGAAATTTGTTTTATACTCTGATGTGTTGCAAAGTCCAATTTGGTATATATTCTTAGGTTTATATGTTTATGAATTCACAACAGCAACCTAGTGTTCCTTTTTCATTTTGTAGGTTTATTTATCATTTATTTGTTTGCAGTTACTTATATTTTGTTTTATTTTTATTTGAATTTCTTTATTTCTTGTACAAATTTGTATTATGCTAACGTTTTTCTATTTTGTCTTTTTTCTTTTCATTTGAATTTTTTGTCCTTGTATTTTAGGATTATTGTCACTTTAGTGATGGGAGTTTTATGGACTGGGCCCCTCAGTGAATAGTAAGCATCACACTTTATACAGTGAGTGCTGCTGAATATGAAGCTCCAACTGCAAGCAACAGGGATGGAGGCATGTCTCAGGCAAATTAATTGGAGCTGTTGAAATGGCAGGGAAGTCGAGAGGTGGTGAGACAAGAGAGGAGAGGCAGATAGGGAATACAATGGTATTGGAACTGGACAGTGGTTAGCAGCACATTACTGAAGAGGGAATGTAACTCTGTGGTGGAAGGAAAAGGGTGGACAGTAGCACCACATTACAGTATACTGGAGAAGGGATGGAAGGCAGTGGTACAAGGAATAGCGTGGACAGTAGTAGCACATTACAGTATACTGGAAAGAGGCTGGAAGGCAGTTGTACAAGGAATAGTGTGGACAGTAGCACAGAATTAGAGTATACTGGAGAGGGGGTAGAAGGCAGTTGTACAAGGAATAGTGTGGACAGTAGCACAGAATTACAGTATACTAGAGAGGGGGTGGAAGGCAGTGGTACGAGGAATAGTGTGGACAGTAGCAGCACATTACAGTATACTGGAAAGGGGCTGAAAGGCAGTGGTACAAGGAATGGTGTGGATAGTAGCACAGAGTTACAGTATACTGGAGAGGGATGGAAGGCTGTGCTACAACAGTGTGCCAAAACAATGAGAAGTGCATGTAGCTGAGAAGTGGATGCTTAGCACAGCAGGTGTGCCCTGAAGTGACAGACAATGTTAGACCACATGTAGCAAAAATAATGGAACTACCTTGGTTCTGTTATCCACTGTAGATCCAGTCATGTGTCCACTTAAATGCATGCTTCCACAATCACTGAACAGCAAGATACTAGCTTTATTTACCCAAAGCACAAATTATCAGCAACAACATTCAGATCCAATTGTGATTTGCCAAGTAGATTCTACGTATGGAAGTTCTGTTCCTTTACTGCATTTTGGCTTTGTATACAGATGTCTGAAACAGACTATAGGTTAAGGATTGTCAGTTGCCAGGTGGAAGTTATTTGAAGATTAATTCAAAATTCAAAAAACTTCCGCTGCTACCAAATATGAAGGTCTTTTCAGGTGGTTGAGAGCAGGTTAGGTACTGAGAGAAGGAATATTGCAGACTGGCAAATGTTACACACCTCCAGTGGTTGCAGGAATGATATAGTCCGCCACTATTCAGGGGTCAACAATATCGAAGCTGACATTGTCGACACGAGAATAGTGAAAGCAGAGAACATTGAATGTGGCAAACGGAAATCTCCGTAAGGGGAGATTTCCATTTACTGCAATGTAGTGCAGTCTTGGAGTTGGTATATTTAAGTAGTGGGGGTGTGGAGGGCATGTGGGAGGTCCATAGGGGCTTGCCTTCCTGCTTAAACCCATTAGGGTACTTTTTTTTTTTTTTTTTTTTTTTTTTTATAAGTTCGATGTTTGAAGACATCAGCCATATGGTGTTGTTTTCAACCATCAATCTTACAATATAGACCTCTATTCAGATAAAGTTGGAAGGAGCTTTCAGAACCATAAAGCAGTAAAGTAGAAGAGACAGGGATGGGAACATGTGCAAGAAAATAATGATTTCCTGTTTTTTCTCGGTACGTCTCAAAGCCCAACATGATGATTGTTAAGTTTACAGGCAGGTGATGCCCTGCCTTATGGTCCACATGGTGGTTTACACCTTTAGTGTCTTGTAGTAGTGCAGGATAAAGACATAGACACATATTTTATTGTTCCCTGGGCACTCAGGAGCCCATGTAAACTGTACATCTATTGCATGATATAACCCTTAGCCAAGAAGATTCCATCGATGAATACATACTTTTGTATGGCAGCACATAGGTCATATAGGTTGACTGATGTGGAGAGTGGGAGATGCATCAGACTGCTTTGCTTCTCAACATGGTACCAGTTAAGGAAGCACCCAGATTTTGTAGTCATTGGTCCCTACTAAAGTTTCGCCAGATCTCTATCTAGGTACTGGGACCTCTCTATGCACACTGCGTTGGTAGCGTGTGCCGAGAAAGGGAGATCTCTGTGGTGAAAGTAAATGAGAGAAGACAGAAAAGAGAAGAGATAATCATTTGAGTTGCACAGTTCATGTCTTGAGCTGCAATTGCATTAGGCTAGTTTGTACATTTATCCCACTGTTTTTGATAGTGGTGTACCTGCATGGTGTACTCCCTTTACCTTTGTCAATAAATTGTGTTATTCATTTGTACATTTTTCCCTATGTATATATCGATGCGTGTACAAAATGTTTGTGAATTGTGCTCTGTAAATCTTTCTCTAGTAGTCTATGAAACACTTTAGGCAAACTTCAATGTGAACCTGTTGTATCTTTCACTTCTCAAAAAAAAAATATGTGAGAAATTCATGTAATAGTTTCTCTTTTATTGTTCTTCATTAGCATGCTTCACCAAGAATTCTGCCTTCATCACTGTACAAAGACCAGTTGTCCTGTACCCTCATCAGTCCCCATTTCATTTTATACACTGAAATCATTTATTCAGTTGTTTTGGTTCAGACGTTATTATATTCATCTTTGTTTTACTCACATCATGTTATTCTTAATCTACTATTGTTCATTCTTCTGAAATTTTATTAAGATCTACTATTGTGGTTTAGCGTCTTTCACATGTAGTCTTCACCATTCAACTGTTTTAGAATTTGCATGTGCTACTATAATAACAGCTGTTTTATATAATTTTAATTGGCGTTCTAAGAGTTTGTCTACATATGGCCTAAATTATGGTTGAAAATGGTCCATGAAACAGTGCTTCTACATATCTAACAAATAAATAAACTATTTCATTTGATCTAGAAGCTAGAAATGATCACAGATATGTTTATCTGTTCTTACCTTCCTAATGAGCCTCTGTGTTTCTGAAGTTCTTGCACCAAGTTCAAAATGAACTGGGTTACAAAGTGAAAATTGCATAAAGTGCATTTCTGGAAGCAGAGCTTATAAACATAGCAGTTACCAGCATAATAGTATCACAATGACCATTCTCAAATGCAGGTTTAGTACCTACTTTACAAAATGACTGTTTCAAAATCCACACATCAAATTAATAACTGATAAATATCAGGTCCTCTAAACTCCTCTCTGTTCAGATAATCATACAAATATTAATTGTGAATTAATTAGATTTACCATTTTGCAGGGTAATACATCAGCAATTTACAACTACTTTCAGGAAATATGAGATTGGCTAAAGCATGACTCCATTTTTTGTGTATTAGGTTTGGGAGTCCTTCTATTTGTTGAGCAGTATTTTGACAAAATGGGAAAAATAACATTTTTTTCCTGTCAGTTCCTGTGTTTTATTAAAATATGTCAATTACAAAGCATAAAACCACAGAAGAGTGAAGGTAAGGAGAAAAAAAAATTTAGAGAAGCAGGGTGCGGAGGCAGGGGTCTTGGCTCCCTCTATAAATACTATTTTCATAATTTATAATTGGTCACTGGTGTGTGTAGTAAGCATCTAACATATAACCTCAGATCCTCTTTCTTTCTTTCTTTGAAAATTGTTAAATTATTTTATGAAAGTGACCTTTTGCATTTCATAATGTTCTTATATGGACCATTATGTTTTGTTATCAGAACTTCTCTGTCCATTATCTAAGTTGTTTTGTATTAATTCATCAAGCCTTTCCTTATGAAAGCCATCTTTTCTCTTAGTCCATATACCGAACACCAGAAATGATGTTTTGCAATTAATGTCTAAGTTTAGCAAATTGACCAAAGGTTGTAATGAGCTATTATGCATCATGACCAAATTGTGTTTATTTTTAATCTATAATTTAGTTTTCACATTCTTTAGCAGGTATTTTAACACATATATTTTCATTATTAATGGAGTGAAGGTATGAATATAACTGAGACAAGTTATTTATTACTCACATTAAAACATATGCTAACTTGCACATCATCATAGTGAAACATAATATTATCTATAAAATGTTTCTTGGTTTTTATGTTTTGAAAAAAATGATCAGCACTGAGCAAATACTGCCATCAACACAAATGTGCATGTCATTCATGATGACAACACCGCAACTTCACATATTTGCAACTAAATGATCAATTATATTCACATTTGTTAGTAAGATAATGTCTGGAAAGGCACAAATGCCAAATGCAATCATTCGAGCCCATTTCACTAGATTACAAAATAAAGAATCAACAAAACAGTCTCTACCATGGGTCTTGCAATATTGAGAGGGGGGAAGGTAGTTTTTCTGCAACGTTTCTTGGTTGACAAAAGGATTTGATAAAATGTATTGGATTAGAACTGCACTGACCGAATTCCATTCAATATTTTTATACTGCAACAGTTAGTACATGCAAAAATTGAAAACCTTCAAGAAGAACAGCAGTACCTGATTTTAAGTTCATGAAATTGACTAGGTTCATTTGTTGAGCTGGATATATGAATACAGGGAGGCACTACACACAGACCCTGATGTTTTTCATGTTTCACTGTTGCAGTCTTTACATTTGGGTTATCTGCTTGCAGGTAGCCCTCAGTCAGCCTGATTATCAAAGTCTTGGGTCCTGTGTCAGTTGCTGTCTCATCTTCCATGACGTCAGGTAGTCAGGGATATAAAGCATGCAGCCGACACCATTACATCAGTCTTTCTTGCCGTGCAGTGCCCGAAGCAGAAACAGTTTGCAAGTGCCGGTTGGCTGACTCATGAAATTTTCATTTTTGAGTTTCAGATCCAAAGTCTTCAACTAAGCTAAGTACCCCATTGGGGATCCTTTTTCTTGCTCTAAACCGATGTCAGTAAAAGTTAACAATTGTACTTCTTGTGGAAAGCAAATACCTCATAAAGATTTTCATTCATACTACATTCCTTGCTTAGGCCCAGACTACGACATACCTCGCTGTCGGTTTTGTGCCTTATTCAAACCTCAAACTATTCGTCGTCGGTTCATTTTCGCATCTAAATATTTTGTACTTGGTTCAATTATCCAGAAATGGCTTTGGTAAGCCACCCGACTACCGACATTCTGAAAAAATGCAAAGATAAAGAGAGAGACAGACCACACATGTCCAAAGCTGCCGACACTTCTCCTAAGCTAGTCGCCAGTTCGCCAGTACTCAGTGAGGCGCTTTTGCAGCCCCTGATACCATCTACTTCAGATTTGCAGGCCTCTACTGAGACCCATTCAGAGTCTGGTATGCTGCAAGATGCTTCTTCAACTGTGGAACCTGTGGATGTCTCTACCTTGGATGGGTCCAGAGCTGCTGTGCAGGCACCAGCTTCTGAGGGTGTATTCAGGCCTACTGACTTGCATATTAAACTGATGCCATCTTGTTCTTCAAGGCCTAAAACTCGATCCATGCCTAGAAAACCGATGCCCAGACTGCATGGTCAGGCCCCTTTGCCTAAAAAACAAATGATAAGAATGGCTGAAGACCTTATTACTCTAATCAGGGGAAGCCACCCTTCTCCCTCTAAGAAACCTAGAACTGATTTTCCTTCTGATCCTTTTGATCAGGATTCTGAAATTTCTGTTTTGTCTGATGACCAGGAGTTGCCCTTATCTACCTATGAGGATTCTGATGTAGAGGACTCCATTCCCTCTGCTTCTTCTCCAGAGGATTTCTCTTTTGGTGAAACCTTGCATACTCTTAGGGGAGCATTTCTGCTTTGAAAACCAGGATTACTCTGATTCCAAAAAGCGGCTTAGGGAATTCTTATTCCTACCTCAACACAGGCCTTTAGCTATTCCTCCTGTATTGGACATTGTAGATGAGGCCTTTTTGGAATCTAGCCCAGCCCCTAACACTTTACCTCCAGCTCCCAGAAAACCTGACAGGTATTACAGGGTACCTGGCTCTCACAAGTTCCTCTGTAAGAATCCTACTGTGGATCCTGAGACCATTTCACAGGGACCCAAAGGCATTAAGGCTATTACTGCCAAAAACCTGACCCCCACTGATAGAGATTCCAGGGCCTTGGACAGATGGGGTAAGAAGGTATATACTTCTGCAACTTTGGCCATTAGGGCCTTAAGCTGCCAGTTTCATATGTTAAAGTATCAGCAGCATATTATTGGGATGCTTAAACAGAAAATTATGTTGATTCCTGACTGTGCTGAAAATAAAGAATTACAGGATTTAATGCATTCTGCTGAACAAGTTGGAAAACATATTTTGCAATGTGGTTTTGCTTCATTAGAGACATCTTGCAGGGCTGCTGTCAATGGGTCTGTACTTAGAAGGCATGCTTGGCTTAAGGAACAATCTTTGCCAGATCATGTTAAAGCTAAATTACTGGATGCTCCCTTAAACCAAGGCCGCCTGTTTGGCAACAAAGCAGAAGAAGTACTTAAAAAGATGGAGGAAAAAGCTAAATTTATACAAACTGTTAAAGATTTCCTGCAAGTACAGCCTCCCAGATTTAGTAGGCACTGGCCTTCTAGGAAATTGGTCCTTTCCTGCCTCTTCCAGGCCTTCTCATTCCAAACCCAGAACCAGCAGAACACCCAGGCTTCAGTCCCAAGGTACTCACAGGCCTAGGCAGTGGGGGGCTCCCACTTTCAAA
This sequence comes from Protopterus annectens, assembly GCF_019279795.1. Classification (NCBI taxonomy): domain Eukaryota; kingdom Metazoa; phylum Chordata; order Ceratodontiformes; family Protopteridae; genus Protopterus; species Protopterus annectens. The sequence continues at coordinate 116,730,540 of NC_056737.1, read as the reverse complement.
GCTGGGAGTAGTAAGACACCCCCATATGGTAAACTGTCACAATGACTTAACTTTAAACCTTCCAAGCCCTGTTCAACTGACTGTTCCTTTAGTGGGAAAGATCGCCCTGCATGCAAAAAACTGGGAACTCATTACCCAAGACAAATTGGTTTTAAATATAGTTTCCCAAGGATACAGATTCCACTCCTTAAAAACCCCAACTGGTTGGCCAGACCTACCTCCAAATCAGTAGGCAGAGGCTCAAAAGCAAGTTCTCTCTTTTCTAAGCATCAGGGCTATTCAACCTGTTCCAGAAAAAGAATGGGGGCAAGGTTTCTACTCAAGACTTTCCTGGTACTTAGAAAAGACAATTCCTGGCGTCCTATTCTGGACCTGTCTATCCTAAACACTTTTTTGGTAATTCCAAAATTCAAAATGCTAACTCTTCATCAGCTGCCTCCCATGCTAGGCAAAAATGCCTGGTTGGCAACACTGGATTTAAAGGAAGCATACCTGCACATCCCAATAAGGGAATCTTGCAGATGATACCTATGCTTCAGAGCAGGCTACATGCACTATCAGTTCTCTGCACTGCCCTTTGGCTTATCTACTGTGCCCAGGGTATTCATAAAGTGCCTAGCTCCAGTCATTGCATTTTGCAGGCAAAGAAATATTCAAATATAGCCATACCTGGACGATTGTCTAATTCAGGCAGAAAGCCAGGACATACTGTTAAATCAGCTGGCATTTATAAAGAAATTACTAACTTCTCTGGGGTACACCATAAACAAAAAGAAATCACATCTATTACCCTGCCAACAAATTGTATTCCTGGGAGCAACCTTGAATACAACTTCCCAGATGGCCTACCTCACGCCAGAGAAACAAGTTCATTTGATACCCTTATTCAAACTACTGGCCACAAAGACCCAGCTATCTGCAAGAAAAATACTGCAAGCCCTGGGGTTCATGGCCTCTTGCATTCTATTAATTCTATATGCAAGACTGCATATGAGGAAACTACAATGGTATCTAAAACGCCTATGGTGTCAACATTCTCAGGACCTAGAATCAATGATTCCTATCATACCTTGTCTAAAGATAGAGTTCCTTTCGTGGGCAGAGGCCTGCCACCAACACAAGGGACTGCCATTCACTCTACCCCCTGCCACCCAAACCATAACAACAGATGCATCAGACTATGCATGGGGGGCTCATTTGGCAGGGTAGTGCATTCAGGGCAAATGGAACCCGAGTCAAATGCACCTGCATATCAATTAGAAAGAAATGTTAGCTGTACAGAATGCTCTGACAGCCTTCAAGGACCACATTCTTCCAGAACAATTATTGGTAACGATGGACAACACCACTGTTATGTGGTACATAAACAAGCAGGAGGGAACCCACTCATACCCTCTCCGCAGACTAGCCATGGCTCTGTGGAACACAGCCTTGAGCTAATAAGTGCACCTACAAGCTCAATTCCTGCCAGTCAAGCTAAATACACTGGCAGACAACCTAAGCAGAAATCTCATGGACCCACATGAGTGGAAACTGGAACCAAAGATATTCAACATTTTGAGAAACAAATGGTGGATCCCAGAGATAGACCTTTTTGCTTCCCCTCAGAACTACCAATTGGACAAATTCTGCACAAGGACTCCCCACAGACAAGCTTGGAAAGTGGATGCCCTGTCCTTCACCTGGAAAAACCTATCAGTTTATGCCTTTCCCCCTCTGCCTCTCCTCTCCAAAGTTCTACTAAAAATCAAACAGGACAAACCAAGGACAATACTTATTGCACCAGACTGGCCACGCCAACACTGGTATCCCCTCTTGTGCAGTGTGGCACTTCTGGAACCATGGCACCTGCCTCAGACCCCTGCCCTGCTGTCCCAGCAGGAAGGCCAGATTCTGCACCCACAGCTTCAAACCCTGAACCTTGCAGCCTGGCTAATTACATGATCTCTCTATTACCATCCCTCAGTAAACAAGTGATGGATGTCATTCTGGAGGCAAGAAGGCCTAGTACTAGAAAATCCTATGCTGAAAAATGGAAAAGATTCTGTTCCTGGAGCCAAACACAGGGAATGGACACAACTGTGTCCAATTTACCGCACATTCTTCAATACTTAACTGAGATGCTTCACAAGGACCTTTCCTTTTCCTCCATCAAAATTCATACCTTGGCCATTCCAGCTCATTATAATGCAGAAACACCCCTCATCTCTCATCCACTGCTGAAGCAATTCCTCAGAGGGGCCAAAAACTTAAGACCACCCAGGAGAGCCTGTACTCCAGCCTGGGACCTTAACTTTGTATTGGAAAAGCTCACTCTACCTCCCTGTGAGCCAGCTGCAAATGCAGAGTTGAAATTCCTTTCTTGGAAAACAGCCTTCCTTCTAGCCATCACTTCAGCAAGAAGGGTGTCTGAATTACAGGCCCTCATGGCAGTGGAGCCTTTCATCAGCTTTCATGCAAACAGGGTGTCCCTCAGAACCAATCCCTCCTTTATGGCCAAGGTGGTATCCAGTGTGGTCCTTAATCAGTCCATTCCTTTGCCAACCTTCTTTTCTAATCCACAGAACAAAGGGGAATGAATACTGCACTCCTTGGACGTGCACAGACAACTTATATTTTACTTGGACAGGAGTAAGCCTCTCAGGAAATCTGAACAGCTGCTGGTTGCATTTGCTGCAGAGGCAGAGGGGAAGGCCATTTCAGAGCAAACTGTTTCTAAGTGAATAGGCCACTGCATTCATTTCTGCTATAAGCACCATGGAAAACCTACCCCACAGGGGATAAGACCACATTCAACCAGGGCTGCATCTACCTCTACAGCCTTTCTCAGAGGTGTCCCTAGCAGGGACATCCTATAAGTTGCTACCTGGAGTTCTGTACATACCTTCACCAAGCATTACCACTTGCCAATTTTTTCTAAATCTTGAGCTGGTTTTGCCACTGCAGTCTTAGCCTTATAGCTGGTTGTAATGCTCTCTAATTGCCTCCTCCCTTCCTTAGCTTTGGGAATCTACCCAAATGTAATGACTGCAACAGTGAAACATGAAGAATATAGTACAGTTGTGTACACTTACCATAAATGTAGATGTTCGAGTGTATTCACTGTTGCAGTCCTGGTTACCCTCCCTCCAGCCCCCTGACTTCTATTGACTATACCTCTATTCTTGCTTACTATGCTTAAAGCTTTCTGGTGTATTTGCTTTTTGTTGGAGGTGTAACCTTGTATATAATTGCTTCCCATTATAGGGGCACCTGACATATGGGGCAAGAAAAACTGTTGTAATGGCATTGGCTGCATGCTTTATACCCCCGACTACCTGACGTCATGGAAGATGAGACAGCAACCGACACAGGACCCAATACTTTGAAAATCAGGCCGACTGAGGGCTACTTGCAAGCAGATAACCCAAATGCAATAACTGCAACAGCAAATAGACTCAAACATCTGCATTTATGGTAAGTGTACACAACTGTACTTTATAAATACTGTTCTTCCAAGTTAAACCCTAATACTTCAAACTGCCACATAATCTTATATGTGTAATAAAAGATTAAAAACTTCACATCATAGAATGCAGTTCTATGATGCATACACATAAAGCCCTGACTATACCTCGGTTTGACCTTGAATTGGTTAATGACCCAGGTACTGGAGGAGCTGATGGGTATGGTAGAAGTGTACAGCCAATGAAAACTCACCATTCTGGGAGGCGGGCTGCTTCTCCATCTCTTATGCTTTTGGGTCTTGATGTAGGTTATGAATATACAACTGCAGCACATGAAACGATTGTCAAACAAAGCCTTTGTTCACAGAGTGGTACATGTATGGAGGCATACATATGCCAGGAGGCTTAGCAGAGCAATGCCTGCTTTTGCAGAGTGTACAGCAAAATATCCATGTGCATAACAGGGGTTCTGGACTATAAGCAGAAGCACCTTTAGTGCTACCAATGCAATGGCCCCAGTGGAAGTGAAAACTAATGGTTGGCAGATAATGGGATAAAAATAGCCATGACAAAAATACTTGTCTGAGTCAAACCAATACAAACTGCTACATGCTGTAAGAGAGTTAATTATTGCTTACAATAATAAAAATAACTGCAAACATATTTGGTTTATGCTCCTAAGAATGTGCTTTTATGTATCCTACTCAAGTTATGTTTTCTGCCTGTAAAAGTATTTCATTCACTAATACTGAAAGCAATGTTTACATTTTTTTCTTATTGTTTGTTTAATAATGAATTTCCTAAACACTGGGTCATAAAAAGTCTGCATGCTGCAAAATGTTGGTAATCTTGTGAATATGTGCATTCCTATCTAGAGAGACAAAATATTACCATATTTAAGGCTTAACTGCTATAGTTTTGTTCCATTTTAATTAATCCAAAGCTTCTCACACAGCTCTAATTAGGTACACCTAGGAGGATCTTCATTTTTAATAACAGTTAAATCCTCAGCAAATGCATACCTTTCAGTCACATTAATTAGGGAATAAAATAACTCTGGGCAAATATCTGATGCAGAAGCAAATAACAAATTTATAGTATTCAGATGGGGTTTCACAACTTTATCAGCATTACTTTTATCATCCATCCTCTGATAAGTGCATGTCAAAATATCATGGAATATCGAAAGACACTGAAAAAGTCTATCGACATATGAAGAATTTCTAGAGTCAATTTTAATTTAATGCAACAAATTAGCATAAGTGAAATACATAAAAAAAACCAGAAAAATATGCTTTTGAAAACAGAACGTTAATGTAATATTTCCTAAAAAAATATGTAGACTATTAAAATGGTAAATTCATTCAGTGGCGCCATGAATATGAAGACATGTCTTTCACTAAATTAGCAGAAAATATTTTCTGAAACACAAAATTAAATCTATGATGGTTTATGAATGTTGAGGTAGAATAACATACCTGTCATTTAGCTCTAATTAATGTGCAAAACACTAATCTCAGACATCCTCGTTTAGATGTTACTATATAATATAGACCACATCTGCATTTTTCTTGCCTTGTCCGCAGTATATTTTAAAATAATATTTGTGAGATGAGTCTATATATATATTTGCATTAATGGGTGTCATGTTAATACTTTTCTGTCCTTTGATGGATATTAAGACTAATTAAGTCTACTTAGATACTGTTAAAGTCAAGGGCTGATGACAACATCACTGTGACATCAAGTTAGGCAGTAGAAGGGTATATAGATGTGAGTTTGATCTATAATGTCACACCCAAGCTTAGAATCCAGATATGTACCTGAAAAATGCCAACAAATAAAATGACTTGAAGCAATTTGTTTCTTTATAACAACAAAAAAAGTTATACAAAGCCTTGCATCCTTTATTTCAGTAACAAAATTTTTAAACAACATACTAATCATGACTGTTGCTGCCAGGCCAACATGGCAGACTATACAGACGGTGATCTAGATTCATTTAGAGGATCCAAGCTTTGAAGACCTGATGAGTGAAAGTGGGACTGATGCTTCCTTTTTTTTTTTTTGGAGTGTGATGGGTATTATGATTGCAAAGAGTGCTCTGGTGGAGACTAGTATGTTATCCTGAATGCCTAAGTATCTCTAGGATTAACAATAGCAAACCTTCTGGGAGGGATTAAGTTGATCAAACACCTGTTTTGGCTGAGGCAGTCCTTTGTATTAAATGAACAATTTGGTATGACAGCCATTTTGATTTCAGCTTCCAACATCATCATCATGGATGTGAATTTTCTTTTTTATTTACCTTTTGTTGACCAAGCTAGTACCACCACTAGACTTCTCTTTTCAGGGGAGACCAGAGGTGGTATTTATAGTACTAAAGGAAATTTGGCCAGCACATCAGAAAACTATTCTTTTCAATAGATAGTGTGGGATCTTTTACAATCACCAACTCAAGCAAATGTGACCACGGATTTATGTCTCATCTGAAAGAAGACACATTCACGAGTATAGTACACCTGCCCTATACTATATTGCAATGTCAGCAATCCAGCCATCTAGAGAGTGAATAGAACCTGTAGCCTTCTGCACGAAAGGCAAGACTTCATTTTTCCATGGTGTGTGTGTGTGTGTGTGTGTGTGTGTGTGTGTGTGTGTGTGTGTGTGTGTGTGTGTGTGTGTGCATGTTTTTCTAGTCCTATCATGCATCTGCACTGAAGAATGCATGAAGATCTCATGAAACAGCTTGTCAACATTCCTGCTATAGTAATAAAGGAACACTGGAAAAATCTGTCACTCTCTCTGTATGGGATGCAATGCTTAATTCCCCTGCAGGGGAACCACTGAGAGCCAATCACATGTTATTCTGTAGACAAGGATCAGCTGTCCATGAAAGCTCTTGCTCTCATGCTTACTATTGTCCCAAGCATGTACAGCCTCTTCCACTTTCCTCACTTATCTCTAGAGTGACTGCTGAGATACTTCCCATGTCCTCCTCACACATCCTCCTTTAGACAAGTTCAAGGTTGCCTATGATAGAGTCTGTTCTCACACTGCCAGAAGACTTTACAGAATCACACATATAGTCTGATGCCACAGTCTGTGGCTCCATATCCAGTCTTAGGATTACCTGTGCATGTCACACATAGCTGCATTGTAAAGACAAATCTGTAGGTATTCTTTTGTCACATGGCTTCAGTCTGAGCACCTAATTATCAAGTGTGTGATCCATGTAATTCTTTGCATAGGTACTATGTGCCACTTGGGTGACCTCTACCCTTTGGCTAGTAGTGTATGTACGCATGCGTGTATGCATATGTGTGTAAATGCATGCATTTAAAAGTATGAGAATAGGGCAAGTGATCAGTGCACCTTTGAATCCTTTCAGTTACTTCAGCTTCAAGCAATCAGACACCTTTCCCTTTATTAAAACATGTCATGTCTATAAACCAAATGCCATCAAAAGATAGAGATAAATATAAAATCCACTTTCATCAATCATAAAATAAGTCTACATCCTGCACCTCATCATTTGGAGGTGAGATCCAACATGTCTCCTAACTTATATATTTCAGGTCTGAGCTTCACAGCAGTCGGGTCACATGCAACCTCAAAGATCAACAGAAGTTATCAGCCAGTAAACCCCGACCAAATGGCATTCGATTAAAAGTAATTTGGTAACTTGACATGCTCCAAATGAAAGATCAAACCATGATTCAAGGCACTGTTTCAACTTGCTTCACTTCTTCTCTTAAACATACCATTGATATGGGTTATTCCTTTTTAGTGTACAGCATCTTTGTCTAAGCGATTTTAACTCTCCTGCACCACCTATGTGGGGGCGGGGCTGTTTCTCACACCCCTGTAACATTATATGCTGTACTAACTCCTTAACAGCATAACAGTAGAAAAAAGGACATATTTCCTAACCCTCACTACAGTCTGATCTCTAACCTTCTCTGCACTGTTTTACAATTAATCTGCCTTTTGACTAAAGGACATAGATTGTGCTTTAGTCAACATAATGTGCACCTTCATCCACATCACTTGGTTTCATATCTATCTCTCTTTGTATTATCTACGTGTGTGTGTGTGTGTGTGTGTGTGTGTTTGTGTGTGTGTGTGTGTGTGTGTGTGTGTGTGTGTGTGTGTGTGTGTGTGTGTGTGTGTGTGTAAATGATATAGATATAGATATAGATATAGCTATAGATAGAGATATAGATATTCCCTGCGATTCATGAAGCTCGGCGCAAGGCCGGCATTAGGCTTGCACCGACCATGTGGTGTGAAGATGGTGCAGTAGTGCCAAATGCATATTAATGAAGGCATGCTGCTGCCACAGCCACGTGTATAGGAAATGAGCGCGAGTGCATAGGGCATGTCGAAGTGCCACACGGAGGCGTGGAAATGTCAGCTGTCGACGTGCAACCTAAAATGCTTGCATATAACAATTTGCATGCAATAGTAATCACATCTGTCAGTGTCCGTGGATACTGAAACGTATGCAAAGCATGCAAGACAGTTCCTGCGAACACAAAATGAAGAAGCAAACACAAATGCATGGTAGGGAATAACGGGTCCCCATCCCTCGAACAAATGACATTGAAAACCTTGTGCCTGTAGTCCAATGCAGTGTAGATAGTTATACCAAGTGGAAGTGAAACACATCATGTTAGCGCGCCGCCAATAGCTACGTCCAGCCCAATGGTCAGGGTCACCAGCTGTCCCACACTGTGAGGGAGAGTACACAGCTGGGCAGATGTGTCCATAACAAAACCACGATAAATGTAAATATCTAGCGGCCCTATGACAGAATTATATCCCACAACGCATGTAATAGTCACATACAATAGGTATATCCGTATTTAACATACCATATGTGACAGGAAATAGAATAAGCATGAAAACAAAACAGAAGGAGCATATAAACTGCTACAACAATAAGGCAACATGTAGGTTTAAAGGAACAGTAGTATCCGTAGTGTTGACTGTAGGTATGTGTTGTCCAGTACAGTCAGATATGTGTCCAGAATATATCCCATCCTGGACATAGGAAAAGGTGGCATCCTTCCAATGATCAGAGCAGTCGGCCAAAATCCGCACATATGCGGTCCAAGCCGTACTTGTCAGGATGTGTCACAGTTGAACAGGTAGTACCCAGGTGTACCAACCATGTCATGAAAGTTAAGTATGGGTGTGTACCTATGTGCGTGATGTATAGCATGTAGAAGGTGAAACATGCCAGGGTAGTCCACACAACCATACAGGTACCTGACATATGTAGTGTATGCAATGTGTTACCTTGACCGTGTCATGGGCCATCAACCAAAGCAGTGATGGATGGAGTGTCAGGAATATGTGTGTGGGGGGATGGGTAATGGTATAATCCTCAAAGGCGAGACTGTGTCATATGCAGAATAGGTGAACAGGAGGTGTATGAGGGAGCAGCGGGTGAATCAGAAAGAAACACAAAGAACATGTATACACATCTGCAATACAACCTGACAAGCCATACTGTAGAACACAATACCACAAACATATGAATATTAAAATGTGCGATACAAATGTACAGAAATGTCACCGGCACAAACCCACAGATTGGTCCTGATGGAACCAGCCAATTCAAATGCAACATACCTGGATGCATAATGGAATACCCATCATCCCCTCCACAGCACACAACCCACCCCCATACCTGAACGTCCACCAAATCCAGCCATACTTGGCCTACTAGCTTGGTGCAGCCACATCTACACATAGTGACCACTACTCATATGTAGTAGGCAGTGTCACCCTAAGCAGTTTCAGGATTGCAAACTATGTATCCCTTGCATGTAAAACCCCCAGCACATTTTCGTAAAGCCAAAAGAATGGTCAGTATTGGTCTTGTTAAATTTTTGGATATCCCTCATGGGATAAGTAACTTGTGTAAACATCAGAATGGGTATCAAGACACGATGTCCAGTCCTGTAGACATCTGGACACAAGTTGGAATGTGCAGTAGTGGTGCACGACACTGTCCAGCCCTAGATGGTCATGCAGAACCTACTACCCAGGATCAAACACCTGCCCGTGACGCACGTGTCCCGACATGAATAATCGAGAGAATATATTGTACACATTCGCATAGTGGCACTTGGAAATAGGGTGATGAAGGCACTGATGTAAACAGGATACCCCCTGATCCACTGTGTGAGGGACAGTCACTGTGTGGGTAGGTGTGTCCTGACCAACAATGATACAATGCCAAATGTCCTGTGATTGTAGGAAATAACTATGTACCATACTGCATGTAACAGTTGCCTAAAGCGGTCATGTCAGGATAGAAAATACATAATTCGTACAAGAAACAGACTAACAACTAAAGTGCTAAAGGTATAGGCTCACAGCTAGGAAAATAATGAATGTTCTAAACCTGCACTGACCTTGGGTATGTGTTGGCCTAAACAATCTGGTGTCCCCAGAATATATCCCAACCTGTACATATGACAATGTGTCAACCCTACCAATGGTCAGAGCATTCGCACAATAACTGGCCAGCCTCTTAATCAATCACAAAGCCACTGACCTTTGGAGGAAAGGTGTTGAATGAGAACGACTAATTACAACAATTAAGAGTAACAGATGCATTTAACTGCAGAAAATTAGTAGTAATACGAATCTGTCAACACGTTCCAAGTTAATAGTACTAATATGGTAGAAGTGTCCGTGATTGTCCCTGATTTGTCATAGCCTTGTCCCTGTCACTGTAGAAACTAGTCCGAGTATCACAGAGGTCCGTACACATATGTACACCAACCGTCACATTTGTTGACAGGACTGTTGCATACCTGTAGTGAATTTATGACAGATGTCTAGAATAATATTCATTGTATCTATAAATGAATGAAATAGTCAAATGTGAAGGGAAACACATGGAACCCCCCCCCCCTGTATTATGTAGTGGAACCACTCCCCGCCCTATATTATGTAGCGCTGACCTAATAACGTGGTCAGAGGTGCCCAGACACCTGCGTCTGTAAACACAGGTAGAATGTTAAAATCTGGACTAACTCTGTCCATGTGCTACATCTGATATTTGAACAGCAACAGGGCAGTTCTAGTCACCAGTTGGACAAGCCTAAACCCAAACCAGCACATTAACACCCTGACAATCAAACATAAGTATGTGTGAGGACTATAAGCGTAGGAGTTCTGAATATCCTTGGAGTGAGTAGACATGCAGCACGGGTCCAGAACAGTAGGAAACAGGGAATGTCGGAAGTGTAGTACTGCGGTTTTCCCAGCAGGAGAATGGATGCCTGCTGGGTAAGTGAAGTGGTGAGGCGTATGTCAGAATAGCTATGAACCATGGGTATACATATAAATGAGGCAGAACAACAATAGTGTAGTGGTTAGAGCATCCGCCTAACGTAAAGGCATTCCTGGTTCAAGTACCAATGCCAAAAAGTGTATTGTCATCCCCTTTGGTAAAAACTCTGTACCCATGAACTACCACATAGCTGGTAGTCTACTTAATGCCGAAAATGTGATAAGAGACCTTGGGACACAGGTGGACAGCAGTCTCTCCTTTGACAATCACATCGCCACAGTGGTCAGGAAATCCTTCTACGTGGCTCATCTCATCAAAAAAGGATTCTCATCCAGAAAAAAAGAGGTCATTGTTCCCCTCTACTCATCATTCATTAGACCCATTATAGAGTACAACGCCCCTTTTGGTATGTACCTCACAAGACATCTACAACAACTGGAAAGACCACAGAAATACCTCACAAAGAGGATTACTGGCCTCAAACATATGCCCTATGCAGACCGTCTCAAAAAACTACAGCTTTACTCCATCGCATATCGCCTACTCAGGGGCGATCTCTGCCTAACATACAAAGCTATGTCAAACCCAGAGCTGTTGGACATGTTCCACTTAAAGAAATCCCAATCCCTCCGAGCTACACGCTCTAGGGACCTTAACCTTGTCACCACAATAAACAGAGCATGCTGGAGGGATAGATTCCTGTCCCAGAGACTTCCCATACTCTGGAACAGGCTACCTATCTATGTCAAACAGAGCTCCTCATTAGCACTCTTCAAGAAAAATCTTGATGATTGGATGGGAAATGGGAAATTCACCCCGGGGATCACTTCTGTGGCTCTGCTTGACAGGGGCACAGGAAAATAATTTTCTTGGGTGGCGAAAGCCAGGGTACATTTTTTGGCTAGGCTTGTATGGGCCCTAGGGCTGATAGCCTAGTACCAACCTATGAACCTATGAACCTAAGTACGACTATAGCACATATTAATTTATTGTGTAATGAATGCCTCTGTGCTGTAAAGCCAACATTTATACATGTAAAGGTGACCTCGTGTCTCGCATGGGGCCGTTAACCGGATTCCATCAATCAAAGTGGTACTTTCATAAGGAATAAGGCACATGTAATCACAAAGAAGTGGCAGTAAACATATGTAACATAAGTAGATGCAAGTGCGCCTGCGCGGGTGTACGCAGCTTGTAGCATAGCAAATGTATGTTGTCTTGTACAGCTGTAACTTTTATATATATAGATATATATATAGATAGAGGTGTGTATAGATAAATATCCACAGACATAACAGAAATATGCAATTATATATATATATATATATATATATATATATATATATATATACATAAAATGAATGCAGAAAGACGAAAGCAAACATAAGGGTTGTGAAGGGAATCTAGAGCAAGTAAGGTATTATAAAGTGTTCGCAGCGTATGTCAGATAAAGCTGCACAAGAGTGAGTAGAGCACCGCTATGCACACCAGAGGCAGGGTTATACCAGTGGCCATAACATCGCTGAAGTGCTACGTCAACATTATACACAGACGGAATGTACTACATGTTGCGACCACCTACACTTGTAACGCGCAAATTGTTCGTAATCCATAACACCAGGAAAGGCATGTATGTGCAAATATGAATGGATGGTGAGCCTGTGAATACACAAGGTGGTACAAAATGTGTGTAGGGCCCCAATGCTCTGGAGAGGGCAATGTGTAAAGGTGTGTCATGGCTGTGATATCAGGTGGATAATGGCTGTTATGCGTGGAAACTCAACACGGGTGTGCTGGAGAAACTATGGATATGCGATTATGGACACAGGAGTGCTAGGGTATGTTACGCCGGTTGCAATGGAGTGACCTGTGGAGGTCAGCTAGTACGTAGGTGAGATTCCCACCTTCTAGTTATAGTCTTCTAGTTATAGTTCTTCTTATAGTCTTCAAATGAATAGTTATATGACCCATACCAAACCTCCCAATTAATAACCACTGTTTAGTGTCACTCAGATCCGTACACAACTGGTAACAGGTGCCTTACTATCACCATATTCGATGTCCCATGGTCTTCCCAGCAACAAAATAACTGGTGTCTACATGACTACAACCCGGGACCCTGCACACAACAGACAATGTGCATTACCACTACGCCATGGCAGATATACATACATCCCAGGTTATCACGTACAGATCATCCGGAACAAACATTCAATAGTGCTGATGTCCCCAGACATATATGTGTATATCTATGTCTATCTCTCTATATCTACATATATCATATATATTATATGTATACATATATATATATATATATATATATATATATATATATATATATATATATATATATAATATACATATATACACACATATACATGTACACACATATGTAGATATTGCATTTATATCACAACAGCGGACCACATGACAGCAAAGCATTAGACAGGATTGAAAAGTAAACTACATGTGCCACCTGCATCATGTAGTGTTGTTACTATCAAGGCATGTGTGTTTTGTTGCTTCACATGGGTCAGACTGTATTAAGGGTAAGAGTAGGGCTGCTGAGATTTACTCACCAGACCTACTGGTGAATGTATGTGTTGACAACCCTGTACCTTGGCAGAATATGCAGGCTGTGGACACTATATAGGTCAGCAACAAAACACACTGAACACATCCCACAGCTAGCCACCCACAGATACCAACACATAGGGTATAACTGCCAAGCACACACACCTGCCATGCCTTGGAATCAAGTACCTACCTGTCTAGTCTACCACACTACAGCATTACGCAGTAACAGAACACGCTACCGAGTTTCAGCATCACCGCACTCCCAGAGGCATACTTCTGGGTGGGTGACATCATCAGCAAAGGCAAAGACGCTGATAGGGAGTGTACAGAGAGTGAGCAGTCTAAAAACATCATTCTGTCCCCAGGCAGCTGGAAACACACAGACACACACACACACTTGGCAGGGCTGGGAGTCGAACATACACCTAACGACCTTATCACACTACAGCATTTCACAGTTACAGAACTCGCTACCGAGATTACTGGAACACAGCACTCCCAGAGGCATACTTCTAGGTGGATGACATCATCAGCAAAGGCAAAGATGCTGATAGGGAATGTATGGAGCGTGAGCAGTCTAAAAGCATTACTCTGTCCCCAGACAGCTGGAAACACACAGACACACACACACACACACACACACACACACACACTTGGCAGGGCTGGCAGTCGAACATACACATAACTACCTTATCACACTACAGCATTTCGCAGTTACAGAACGCGCTACCGAGATTACTGGAACACAGCACTCCCAGAGGCATACTTCTAGGTGGATGACATCATCAGCAAAGGCAAAGATGCCAATAGGGAATGCATGGAGAGTGAGCAGTCTAAAAGCATTACTCTGTCCCCAGGCAGCTGGAAACACACACACACACACACACTTGGCAGGGCTGGAAGTCGAACATACACCTAACTACCTTATCACACTACAGCATTTCGCAGTTACAGAACACGCTACCGAGATTACTGGAACACAGCACTCCCAGAGGCATACTTCTAGGTGGATGACATCATCAGCAAAGGCAAAGATGCCGATAGGGACTGTATGGAGAGTGAGCAGTCTAAAAGCATTACTCTGTCCCCAGGCAGCTGGAAACACACAGACACATACACATACACACACTTGGCAGGACTGGGAGTTGAACATACACCTAACTACCTTATTACACTACAGCATTTCGCAGTTACAGAACACGCTACCGAGATTACTGGAACACAGCACTCCCAGAGGCATACTTCTAGGTGGATGACATCATCAGCAAAGGCAAAGACACTGACAGGGAATGTATGGAGCGTGAGCAGTCTAAAAGCATTACTCTGTCCCCAGGCAGCTGGAAATACATAGACACACACACACACACACACACACACACACACTTGGCAGGGCTGGGAGTCGAACATACACCTAACTACCTTATCACACTACAGCATTTCACAGTTACAGAATGCGCTACCAAGATTACTGGAACACAGCACTCCCAGAGGCATAGTTCTAGGTGGATGACATCATCAGCAAAGGCAAAGACGCCAATAGGGAATGTATGGAGAGTGAGTAGTCTAAAAGCATTACTCTGTCCCCAGGCAGCTGGAAACACACAGACACACACACTTGGCCGGGCTGGGAGTTGAACATACACCTAACTGCCTTATCACACTACAGCATTATGCAGTTACAGAATGCGCTACCGAGATTACTAGAACCCAGCATTCCCAGAGGCATACTTCTTGGTGGATGACATCATCAGCAAAGGCAAAGACACTGATAGGGAATGTATGGAGAGTGAGCAGTCTAAAAGTATATTATTGTCCCAAGCTAGACGGAGACAAACACATGGCAGTGGTGTGAGTGGGACAACTGCCTATCTATGGAGCACTATTACAACACTACATAGTTACGAGTCGCGCCACAGACAGTACACCCTTCAAGACAGTCAACCAGTGTGTTCAATGTAGGAATCCATCCTGACGTGGGGTATGGACATCTGTTGCCTGGATGACCACTATCACTATACAGGATTTAAATGGTCATGCCCATACACAGAAGCACATAACTGACACAAGGTGTCACTGGGCATGCTCACACACTTAGTAGTAGCGAAGGGCTGTCTTGTATGCACACGGATTCTAAACACAGAAGGGCACAGTGTGTTGATAGTGAATATTGTTAGCACGAACGCTGCACTACATATATCTGACACCAGTCGTCAGTGCTTGATGTGTAGCATTCGTAATCACAGCTGACAATCCAGATCCAACAATGGGGAATACGGACATCTCTGCAGTGAGGAACACCTGGCATATGGCACAGTTGTGCACAATAGCACTACCACCGTATACCTCAGATACAGACATGTGGGCCATAGGTCCATGACAGACTGCTCCAGCTGTTACTGTCTCCACGTACATGAAGGCCACTCACATGTACTGACAAGTACACACTCAAGAGCCATCACAGATGTCTCAGGTGCAGATCACAGTGGTAAATGCTGCATTCTACTATGTAGCCCTTAGACATCACCGTGTCCTTGGACCAGCAACACACATCCATACATTACTACAACACCATGTTACTCATGACCAGTGGACTGTACATAGGTCTACAGCAACTGTGCAGACTACACATGTACTGACAGGGTTCCATCATGTGGTATGCAATGCAATGATACCACTGTTCATAACCAGGTCTGCTCTACACATAACAGGGGCCCTGGGTCTTACACAGCTGTAACAGATGACTGTTGCTGTACACCAAAAAACACTCATGTTTGGATATGACATACATGTAATTGCCGTGGATATGTACATGACCCACACACACACAACACACATGTACATAGCATAGCTTTTGCTGTCCTCCGTGCAGACAAGTGGCTACAGCAATCACACACATGCACATGGAAGGCAGGTCCATGGCTGTTGAATGCTAACAGTACATAACGTAGCAATGTTGACTGAGGTAACATTCCCTCTGTACTCGTTACCCATGACAACCATCATATCATACAACAGTCCATGTGTCATGTATGTCATCATACATGTCCACCAATTGCAATGCATACAAACATGGTTACATGACAGGAATGTAGGACCAACACACATGTACATGTAGTGGTGTGCATTTAGCTACCATGCATGTGCAGTAGCTGATGTATGTTGTTCATCTGTGTCTAACTACAACATGCAGTTGCAATGCAGCCTCATCATTGACACCTGTATATGGTGAAATACTGACAGTACGGTAGGATGTACATCAGGTATGGATGGATGTGTGTACATAAAGTGGTGGTCCACCTTTGCAGATGGATGTTTGCTGAAGACAGCTCACAGGTGTGTCACAAGCTGTCCTACCATGACATGTGCAAACAGTACGCTATGTTACTGTTACTTGAAGATGAAGACATACAACCTACACAGCGGTCAGGGTGTTACTGACTGTAAATCACTTGACACCTGTAACACTTACATCCTCCTGTGTGCATATAGCAGCACAATTGTCGAAGGTAGCGTTGGTACACATAATGCGGCCAATACTGCTGCATGTCTGTCAGACGTATCATCATATAGCAGGTGTATGAATCACAGTACTGCCATGTGTATTTGCTTGTGTGACCATATATGCCACATATGGTGTGGAATACATCCCAATTTTTCCACACCCCTGTACACTGTTGTAGAGATCTGTGCATACTGCAGTGTAGAAAGCAAGACGTAGGCAGGGGTGGTGTGTGTATCACACACATATCAGCTATCTGTATGTGAATGACATTTGTGGACTCCACAGTGTGTGTGTGTGTGTGTGTGTGTGTGTGTGTGTGTGTGTGTGTGTGTGTGTGTGTGTGTGTGTGTGTGTATGTATGGCTGTCTGGTGCATGGAATGAAGGTGTATGCTACCATACAGAACAGACAGGATCCCTAACCCCTCATGGTGATGCAGTCTACTACCCTGTTGATGCCATCGGTTCCAGCCTTACTGGCTACCTGTACATGTTCATTCTGTGTGTCGCGTCATGTGGGTGCACCATACTGTGAAGGTGATTATCACATAGGCAGGGGTCCTCACCTCAACACTATCGAGTGTGCGTTATAGTGTTGTTGACCCCGTGAGTGTGGGCATGTTACTGTGTGTTTCTGTGTATGTCTGTGCATGTTCTCATCCTGTAATGTGACAGTGTATTACTGCTACACAGTGAGGCCTCATGCTATCAACTGGCCCATAACGTTGACATCAGCCAGACTGCTTAGTAAACCCCCCACACCATGTCACTATACCTGTGATGTGACCCGGTATGGATGTCACATCTCTAGCCACTGTAGCCTATTAAACAGCTCACATGTTTCTGGATCAGTAGATGTGTAGACATCTGTAGAATGGTAGCCTTTCTAACAGTGAGGTTGAGGCTACGTATAGCATGCTGGTATTGCCATACATGCCTGTGAGTACTCCACATTTACACATGGGAAACTGCAAACACTGCTACTTATTGGCACATGCAATTAGACCTTAAGGAGAGAAGCAGGGCATCATTATCAACATGCTGTTACTGTTGTTACCAAGACACATACTGTGAACATACAACAATGCACTCTAACTGCAAACACTGTAACGTAATGGCACATGCAATTAGACCTTAAGGAGGGAAGCAGGGCATAATTACCAACATGCTGTTACTGTTGTTACCAAGACACATACTGTGAACATATAACAATGCATTCTAAACCTGTACTACAAGGTATGTCTGGTGCATGTCAACAGTACACAACAAATGTAATATACACTTATCTCACTATTTAGTTCACCCTGTACATCAGACCATATGAGCATGTCCCTGCTCCGATAGTGTGGATGACAGGGATGCGGCACAGGCATCATCATATGCACAGGGTGATAATGTTTGCCAGGGGCATAGGCTGCACCAGTGGATTACATCATGTGTGTGGGTTAGGGCCGGTGATCTGATTAGACATGTGTGGTTGTTATGCATGTGGGTGTTGCGGTGCCCTACAGATGTTTCTGCTGTGTGCGTGTATGTGTGCACATAGTTCTGCCATGTGTCCAGCCTACACAGGGGTATTATTGACAGCTCCAGATTGTACAGACCAGGATGTACAGCTCACTTGGTCCGGCCACAGCCACGTGACCTGTGCCTGCCAGGGGTTGCATGGGCACTACCAGGCAGAGGTACAGATTGGCTACTGTCTGATGACACATGTCCACTGAAACCGTGTCCCCGCAGGGAACGTCCAGGGCCACGTCCACGTGGCCTGCTGTGTCCTGATGTGGACATTGCAGCACCAGCTGCACTGCTACTGCTACCGGCACTGTGGGAGTGGGCATGTGAGGTAGCTCATTCACGTTGACCTGCACCAGGTGGTGTAGATGGCCTACATCCACGTGGCCTATGCCTCACTCCTACCAGATGTTCCAACACAGACAGCACACGCTCATGGATTGCCATGCCATGGTCAAGGATTCCAACCATGTCACCCAATCGCCTGTCCAGAACATCAGCAATCTGCTGTTGAGCATTAGCCAATGCCTGGATGTTGTCATTTAAAGAATGGATAGCAGGCCTCTGAAGCATCTGGCCTTCTCTGTTCTGCCTTTCAGCACATGCCTGTGCTACCATTACAGTCTGAAACATGCGTCTGGTGACACCAGCTGCTGCGCTCTGTCCTGCAGGTGCATGTCTGCCAGAGGTCCTCCTTCGAGCAGCACCAGCCACATGCCTTTGTGGCACATCTGCAGTCATTACACTGACACCATGGTGTGAAGACACATCTTCTGTAGCCACCACACGTTCCTGTTTCAAGCTAACACACGCTGACTGTCCTTCCTCTATGGCCCCTGGTGATGGGGTATGTGTTGGCATGAGAACTGTGTGCGGGGAAGAGGGGGACATAGCTGGGATGGCAACCATTGGCACAGATTCAGCCCCTGACCACCCTGCCTGTACCTCATGCATATGTTCATTACTGCTAGAATCTGTGGGGACACTAACATCAGATGAACAGCAGGAGGGTAATGCACCTACATCACCTGTGAATGCAAAGAAAGACTCTACATTACAATAGACACACAGACAGATAGAGACACAGACACACAGACAGAGATACAGACACACAGACAGACAGAGACACAGACACACAGACAGAGACACAGACACACAGACAGACACAGACACACAGACTCACAGACACAGACACACAGACAGACCATGCATGTGATTTGACAGACGGCATGCAGCATGCATGTGATACAGCAGACGGCATGCAGCTCAGACATTAATAGTGGTAGTTAGCATACATCCCTGGGTTGGACACAACAGCAAGCAGGTGTCATATCAGAAGCCATGCAGTTCACACAATCATGGTAGTAAGCATGCATCCCTGTAATACACCATGTGGACCAGCACAGGTTAACAGTACACATGGCTGATGTGACCTTGACATTAACATGTAGTATGACATGTAATCTGCTGACGTGTGCATTGACATTCATACATGTCTGACACAATGGTGTCCTGACACATGTACAGTGGTGTAATGGGTATCACATTGCAGTATTGTCTGTATGCCCTACAGATAGAATGCACTTTTAGCAGATGTGCATGAGCATTGAAGGGTAGTATGAGGCGTCTACATTGCTATACAGTGTGAAGTACAGACACTGTGCCATTGCATGGCATCATGAGGCATCTATATTGCTATACAGTGTGGAATACACACACACAGTGCATAGCCATGACTGCGTGCATACACATTACATAACTACTGTGGATTGTGACTCACGTTGCTGAGGTGTATACACATTAAACCATGCTGCGTCATGTGACAGGTCACTGGAAGACCTACAGATGACACCCCTGCACAACTACTAAAATGTCTTAGCTGCCTGGCAACCGTGTCCACACATGGCAGACTTGTCAATACACCATGTCCCACATGACATTTATGTACCACACACACGAGGTGCATGGCTGACAGTGATGTCCAACAGCAGCATGGGAAATGTACGGTATCTGTGGCCTGATGTGGTGTCTATGTCTGTGGAAGCTGTACAGGTGACTACTGTCATGCTATGACACAGTCATGATGTTCAACACATCTTATATGGTCGAATTAAGTGACACCTCCACAAGCTGTGCACAGGCTTTTAGGATGTCCAGTGTTCCACATCAACTATATAACCATTCAACAAAGGCTATAGTTGGTCCATGTGTGGACAATGTGCAACAGGGTGTATACACATCACATCTACTGTGTGTTGCTACATGTCTCTGGCCATCCTCCATGGCCATGTGTGAACATGTGTTGGCCAAATGTTTGTGATGGCCGTCTATCTCACATGTCTGTGTTGTCCCATATGACATACACCCATAGATGTCAGATACATCACTGTCCACAGGGTTATGCTGACAAAGGGTTGTATGTTTGGTATGTGGGGTATGTATTATGGGATAGTGAGACAATATTGCAGCCAGAACACTACATGTCTGGGACATGTCAGATGGCACATCACAATGTGTGCACCAATTGCAGGGGCATATTACACAATGGTGAATCCTGTGGGCTGCCTATATCTCAGCTCACTGTGTGGCACTGTTTGCATACCACACATGTGTTGTTCCAATGTATAGTACATATGCCTACATTGAACAACACCTCCACCGTTGTATGCACAGCTGTCCACACATCTAGCAATGACAGATACTGTGGTTTCATGTCGGTATTTCATTTAGTTTGTGTATATTTCACATGGGTAGCCAGTGTGATTGATGACAGATGCGACCTGTATATCGTGACTGGACCATACATTATGTGTACATGTGTTAACTGGCCACATGGCGAATAGATCTATGCATTAACATGCCTGATACTGATAACTGTCTCACCTGCAATGGACTGATGTCTGTGCGGCACACCAGAGGTACCTTTATAGGGGTGACACAGCAGTTTGAACATTATCCATGACTGTATGACAGCTACAGGGTGCACTGTGCATGTTAACACATTCGCCTGTACAATAGCATATAGTATGCACATGTGTGCATACACAGGGTAGCATACTATAGTATGCAGCATGTGTGTAAACATACCTTGTATATGACGTTACATTACATATTGTACAGTGACACATGCAACTAAACGGGATATAATAGTCATATGTGCAGTAGTGACTTATCAGGCAACTCCAGGCTCGGTGGTTGGGAGACACCCACCTCCACGATGGCAGCTAGTGTTTGTGGATGCTGTTCTGAGGGTGTCCCCAGGCTGGCCAGTAGCTCCTCGGTGGGTGTGAGTGGGGGCTGGGTTGATGGCCCACCACCTGTTCCACCTTGTTCCCTGGTGATTGCATTGGCACGCTGTTTCGCATGTCGTATCAGGTCCATGCAGTGTCTGTGCACCTGCTGGTAGGTGCAGTTATGGCCACCCACATCATTAACCCTCCAGCGAAGTTCCTGCCACAGGTCGTCATGCTGCTGGGCATGCTGTGGCACATGGCTGAACAACACCTCATAGTTATCATGGAGGTACGGTATGAGGGCATCATCCTCCAGGTGGCTATACGCTGGCAGGTGTGAACAAGGCATTATCTGGAAGACATAATGATGGAGACAGGTCACAGTATCACAGAGACATACAGAGATACAGCTGCACATACTTTTGTATTAAATCTAGTACATATGAACAGTTATCTTTGCAAATCGTCATGACACTAACACGACTGACATGTTTGTGTCACACACATGTAACACCCATTGTGCATTGGATATCATCACCATATATGTGTGTCACCTCATTACATTGCTCATACTCCATGTGAATGCTGTCTTGATGTGGGCATGTCTGTTTGCCTGTACTGGTGTTCTTACCTATCAGCAAATGCCTGGATGTCTCCACAGTAATGCTGTTGACCTTGAGGCTCTGTATATGTCACATATCAACACATACATTGCCTTAACGGACATGAGCAGTGACAATTCACACATGCGCATGGAAACCTTTACATGCATGTGTTTTGCCATATACATCTACATGGCACTGTACAGCAGTTCAACATCCTGCCACGTACCACCTGTGTTGCACATGTGATACACATGGGACAATGGCTAGCCGGACGTTATTCGCAGGGATGGTTATCAACTATAGCATGTACGGGCAAGGTTTTCTAGCTGTATCTGACAGCCATTTTGCCACCGCCAGGTGCATCAGTGCCACATTACTGATCCAGACAGTTAATGATACATCTACCATGCGATGATCGCACCATGTATGACAGAGATGACATGTGCAGCTTTGATGGACAGGGTTACATGGTATGGCAGGAGTATGTAACATGTATGGCACAAGGATCTGTCCAGCATGTGGCGATCCTTGTAGTAGGATGGTGGCTGTCCATGACGTATGTCTTTCAGATCAGGATATGTACGTGTAGCATATCCAACATCACAGTGTAGCACATGTCTTTATGCAAGGTAGCCATCATGCTGCATAGTGGAGGTGAGGATTGTGAAAGCTGGTATCGCCCATCCACGCATGGCCAATACCCTTTAAAGGTGATATGTGATCCGATATTGGTCACCCGAGTGCTGAGTATGCCTGTCCAATGATCTCCATGCTCATGGATGGCACCCTGTCATGACTAGCTAATAGGCCTGGAGACGTCACCAGCTCAGGGAGGTGAACTGCACAACACCATCCCTTACACACAGTGTCCATAATGTTGACCGCTGCCTAGGTGGTAGTTAATGGGTACAGGGTTATTCACCTAGCGGTGACAATGCTATTAGCAGCTGTCAGATTGCGCACATATGTCACGCACCTCACCCACAAGGCCCATTCTGTATGTTGTCCACAACACTGAGACAGCTATTGCTCCTAGGTCATGGCCATTCACATCCTTACATACGCAGATGCCTCCCATTTGTCTGTGTGGTATGGGCTACAATGTGGGGGGAGTACAAAACATTAACCCTGTTTTACTGTAGCTGCCACTGGTATGATATGCACATGTCACTCAGACACCTTTTGTACTGTTGCTTCTGTCAACAGGTCACTGGTAGAACACTCCTGTGACGTACGAAGGTACATCTAGTGTACTTAGTGTAGCTGGAACACAGTATGGGTGATGATGTCCTATGACCTGTTACAGGTATGCTATGCAGTGTGAAATCATCCGTACTGTCATCTACATCTGTACTGCTAACATCTACATTGATAAAGGTTCATAGACTTGCAGACCATACTCAGCAGGATAATAATGCAGTGCCTCCAATTATGACTGGCGTCTCCACTTGTGGGTTGCAGTGGGTTTATATTATCCAACACCCTATATGTATTGCATATTCATGCTCAGCACTTGTTCAGAACATGTAAGCACTTCATGAGCTACTAATTACTATAACACCCATTCCAACTCATTTCTTACAAGTACATTATCTGTCCTTAGATTTCCAGCTTGCTTACAGTACAACAGCTGTTGTACACACGTACCTCACATATCTTGTGAGACATGGTTGAATATACAGGCATGTCCAAGTGTCACTTACCAGTGTTATTGCCTGTCTATATGATGAATATGGCAAACATGAGGTGATAGAGCAATTGTCTCATGTACACAGTCAATGATCACCTCCTAACATACGACACTACAGCCTGTGGGAGATGTAGCCATGCTGGGAGTAATTCTCTCACCAATCCAGACTGAACCTGACATTCATGTGGGGACGTTAAACATTTGCAACACACCTCACTCATCACATAGTCTCACTAGATCTCCACCACCACAGGCCACACATAGTATGACTATGACATTTGCAGAACCTCTCCATACTCTCTGTGTAGGCAACAGAGGCAGCCCCCATCACCAAACACAACACCAATCACTTATAGCCCACAGACTCATGTGTGCCCATCAACTAGAGCCAATAGGGTGTTATAACATACCCAACACACCAGTCATAGGCGACTCTGTAGGCTGTCACACTGATGTCCCACTCAGCAGGCTACACAAGGCGATAGTCGCTTACATCTGGCTGTCAGGTAACAAGATCCACAACATAATCTATGCACCCATGCCACACCTCACCAGGTACAATTTGACTGTCATTCTCCATGTTAGTGTGACTGCCCTGAGATGTAACTTCCTGGACTACATGTACAGGGACATGCAATAGCTCTCCGGTCTTGTAGCCCAGAAGGTATCCCCCAAGACCTGAGAAGCATTCTGCATTCATTCAGACTGATACCACTGTACAACAACTGAATGTTTCACTTCAACAGTTGCCTATGCTTCTGCTGTCATTCCACAGGCATCCGGTATCTGTCTGCTTTGAATGACATGGTCAACAACACACGATGCTTTGGCACAGATGACCTGCACCTGTCAGCCCTGGGATTACAGATAACATGTAAGGCTCTTGCTGCTCCTATACTGCCTGTCTTGGACAGTTTCCAATAACATTCACCACCAGAACAGGAACAGGCAAGCAAAACCTGGGGTAATGTTACTCAATGCTTGACATCTTCATCTCTAACGCACTCAGGTGAGGCACTCCTTATAATGGACCACTTCGATATCTCTGCAGTGACTGGGACCTGCCTCTAGGCTCCGGAGAGCACACCTGCACTGACAGGTTATACGCAGACCACACCTTTCAGACATGTAACCAGGACCAGAACACCCACGGTGGAGGTGTGTCCATATTTCACAAGGATGTACACACCTCCAGGCTGGTTACTTAGCACAATGCATCAGACGTGATCCATGTGCAACTAACTGTGGCCAGAACTGCTATACACATTGTAACTTGCTACAGATTCAACAACATACCCCACGGTTACCGGCCCTCATTTCTTGGTGTACTGGACAGTAGGGTTCAGACAGGTACTACTGATGTGAGACTGACACTACCCCACACTTAACTGGGATACCTACTCATGTACCGACACATTAGGCCAACGCTTTCTGGGATTCCTAGCCTCCACTCGGCTGGATCAACCCATACACACCACCACCAAGACCAACAATATCCTAGACATGGACATTACCAGCATGTGACTGGTGTTCCACACCTGGGGTTATCCCCTCGTTGGTAGTGTCCGAACATATGCTAATCACCCTTGTTTTCCACATCCCGGCACCACACCCATCATGGAATACACAGTACAAGATTTCTACAAGGCCTACTTCAGACGTCTTATGACAGCGGTAGTAAACGTCATGACACCCGTGCAGATGGACAATGTACTTACAAACACTGAAACATACACCAGTGCACTTCATTAGCACTTACACGACTGCATGGATCATGCTATCCCAAACAGAGCCATGATGGTACCCACCAGATAACGGACGTCACTCTGGGGGTCCAGTTCCATGGACATAATGTACAACAAAAGGTGGAGGCTGTTGCAAAGTGGAGTACAATCCCATGGGTGGGGTAGCTCACTGGTCAGCCTCAGTAGGAATCCGGGATCCCTTATCACATCCTCCAAAGCTAGCTACGTAAACATTACCGCGACACATACTAAGGACTACCACAAAGCATTATGGAGGTATGTCAGTACTCGATGGCAATACCCACATCTGCTCTGACATATGATGGTTAGGCAGGAACATTACAGAACCGACTGATATTGGCAACATCCTGGCTGATAGGTTCAATGCTAACTTTACACCCTCTCACTCCCTACAGGGCCAAAATCCATACAGGAACAATGCAGAGTCTCTGAGGTCACAACTATGCAGTTCCAACCTGCACTCTCTAAGGCCTGGAACACAGACTCCATGTGACCGTCCAACATCCCAGGCTACGATTTACATAAACCTCAGAATGACATGGCTCCCCACTTGGCCACCAGATTCACTAATAGCCTTGTGTCAGACATGGTGGCCCCTGAATGGTGCACAACAACAGTTATCACACTCCACACAGGTGGCACCACAATGAACCAGAGGGACTATTGCCCTATACGCCTGACTGGACTGTTCTGCAAGGCTATGGGGCACATCATCATGGAAGTCATTCACAGAGACATTGGTGGGCTCCAGACCTTTGATGCCACCCAGGTTGGATTTGTTAGGGCCAGACCATGGCTCCTACACCTGGTGGACTCCTTTGATACAGTTACCAGGGTAGTTGATTACGGTAAGGGGGTCCACACAGCCTACATTGTCCTCTCATTGGCTTTCAGCACTGTTCTCCATTCTGGTATTGACAACATACACATCCACCTGCACATCAACCCCTACGTCTCGGAATGTTGTGCAAAGTGGCTCATGGACAGGACCCACACAATGAGGGTAGCATACCGTAGTACCTACTGTAATTCAGTTACACTTGGCGTACCACAGTCCTCGGTAATAGGGCCCCTCAAGTTCAGTATATGCTTCCCTGAGGTACAGGCTAGCACAGAGGGACTTTCCCTGAATAGGTTTCCAGACGACTGCAAACAAGGAGCCATGATTGATCCACCAGCTGATACAGACACCATCCATAAGGGTGTCACTGTGACGGATACCTGATGTCGATAACATGGCCTCAAGCTGCATGACACAAAGTGCATAGACATCCCCTTTGGATTACACCAATCACCCACTGACTGTCACATAGGTGGTAGCCCCTACATACATGTGACATTATACGGGATCTTAGTACACACGTATATAGCACCCACTCCTTTGATAACCATATTGCCAATGTGGCGTGGATATCCTTCTATGTGGCCACCCTTATCTGTAATGGGTTTGTAGCTGGAACAAAGGCACCCATTGTACCTCTATACTCTTGACGTATGACACACGTTCAAGGGTACAACACCCCTTTTGGGGTGTACCTTACAGAACAGCAACGGCTTTACATACCACAACATTAACACACCATGAGGATTATTGACCTCTGAAGGATGACGTATGTGGCACAATTACGGACACCACGACTGTACACATTTGCATACTGCATACTCAGGGGTGACCTCTACTGAACATACAGGGCCCATGCCCACAACAATATTTATGAATATACTCCACATAAGCAACATAAGCAAAAGCCACTGAGAGTGACATGCTCATTGATATGTGCACAAACACAACGATGAGTGGGACGTGCTTGAGGGATACATTCCTGAACCAGACACTCACCATGCTTTGGAACATGATTCCTATGTACATCAAGCAGGGACACTCACTAGCACTCTTCATGGGATACCTCGATGGGTGGATGGGAGACACACATGCACGCCAGGGATCACTGCAGTGGCTGTACTGTAAACAGTTGCAGGTAACACATGGCTCTGCTGTTCACAGACAGGACACTACCCTAGGGAGGTGCCACCAGTGAAAACACTGTAGTTGGGCTTACACATGGACTTGTCCAGACAGCATAGTACCTCACTATGAACCTGTGAAGCTATTACATGTCCTTTGTGCATGGATAATTGAGTAGCTCTTCCATTTCAATTAGCTATCATGCTGTTACAGTGTCCCATGATTACAAGCCATATGTATCCTGTTATTGTGTATTGTACATGTCAATAGACGATACCTTTTGTTTGCATGATATAACAGTTATGCTGTGTAAAATATCTGACGTATCCACCTACAATAATGTACATTACACATATTTTAAACATTATCCCATAATGCAAAGCATACTTGCACAGCAGGACCACCTTAGGCATGTTATTCTTATTATATGCCCATACACATGCCTACTGTGACAGTATATCAACATATACTATCCCCTGCTATGGCACGTACTTGTTGGACAAACCCTACCACTGATGGCGGGTGGTGTGGAATTGTGTTTAAAGCCCTCATGTAGCATCCCTTGTGGTGTATGAGATGTTTACCTTCTGGCCCACAGCAGGACACACAATTTCTACAAGCGTTACTATGCTCAACAAGACATCACTACATAATACCTTTTCCACTTTATGCATTGCGTACACTTTAATTAATACAAAACAGGCTCTACATACACTAACATACTGAGTGTTCTACATACCTTGTTAGCGTTCAGAGTCTTCGTAAATATCTCTCTTACACCTTTACTGTTTAAACGGTTCTATGGTATGAGCATACGGTTTGAATGTATGGCAAGGCATCCTTATATACGTCGGTACCTGTAACATGTGGTATCCTGCCACCAATTGGTGTTCCTCAGTAAATTATTACATGCACATCAGCTGTGCAGCTACTCCATTCACCAATTACGCGGCAACAGTGGGGTATAATTGAATTCTCCACTTGGGCATTGCCCTTTTGCCCTACCTTCGGGGAGACGGCCTGTATGTATTTTGTTGTGAGGAATTGCAACTGCTATTTGGAGAGACACAGATATTTTGAATTCATGTCCCCCGTGGATTGTGTGTGATGGCTAGAGTATGTATTTCTACATGTGAGTGTACCTGTCATCTCCACTGTCTGATAAGGGACTATTGCAAACAAAACCTGTAACATCGCCGTCTGTTCCATTATACAACAGCTATGATTTCACATGGTGCCATTACAAATGTGTCTCTCACAAGGTATGTTAACGCTTCTGCAGATGTAATTGAGTGAGTGGATGTTTGTGATGTTATTACAGTCTGTATTGCAATTGTTTCGGGTGTGGGGGAGATGTAGGTGGGTGTACATAGCATATACAGGTTTGTGGGGACTGCATTTCTACATATTCCATATATGTGTGTGGGCTCCTTCCCTAATTGAAGACCTATCATTTAGTAGACTGAAACTATGGTTGTTACGGGCTTATACATTGAGCCATTGTTAATTGGTTCCTATACAGCATGCAGGTGAGGTTGATACTTCAATACCTCCGGAAATACATCGATATGTAAGTGAATGTTACTAAATGACAGCTGTCTCCTGTATTTCTGTCACAGATATTTGCACTCATTGCAGTTGTGTTAGTGACTGAACCTCTTTGGCATGGGTTGCCACCTTTTCAAATGGCCATAGTGGGACATTTGCAGGACACACATCGGTGTTTACAGGCCGACATATACCCACAGTCAGTACACAGGATAGAACATACTTTTATCCTAAATACATACTTATTCTTGTAGCACTTTAGCTGCTTATCATGTTTCATGTAACATTTATGTATTTTAAATACAGGAATAACTATTTAATGCAACTATTACATAATATATGGGACATAATTATGTCTTACAATCTCGGACATTTGCCCTTTTTAATATTTTTTGTCAGGACACTACTGCCCAGGGAGGGGGTGTCCCTCTTAAAGTGGGACAGGTGGTAAACGTACGCCTACGGCCAGCTATGACCACACCTACCATAATGATCTACCTCTGAGTTAGCACTAACAGACACACGATGCAAGCACACACACATTATAGTCCCATGGAAATGCACACGGCACCCTCAACACACACATACACAGACTACAGCAATCGCAAACACAGTTGAACACAGTACCTACCTGGACCGCAGCACCGGCAGGGATAACTAAATGTCCCTTAACATCGTGATAATATTACACGCGGTTCTAGTGTTCCGATACTGTGGTCTTTCGGTCTTTAAGCCTCGTGATTATGCGTGTCGGTATGTGACACATTTGATAGTTGGCAGTATCCTATTTATTTGTACCTCCATGGTTGTGTACATGTTGTTGACCTATCTATATATTTGCAGATATAGTTGAATCCGTATATATCAACAAAATATCTCTCTCTATCACCCTTTCTATTGCTATTATATATATCTATATATATATATATATATATATATATATATATATATATATATATATAGATATATATATATATATATTTAGAGAGAGAGAGTGAGAGGGAGAACACACCTTTCATTGTGTACATGGCGGTGTATACTGTTTCCTGGACTCCGCACGTTTGTGTTTTAACCTGTCACAATACACACCTGCCATTGGTACATTTAGGGTAGCTTAGTGTTAGGTGATTGTGTACATGATTGCGTGTTCTACTCCTGACAGTGGTCGTTTTACCCTTCAGAGCAGGCACTATTAGTACAGGGGTGAATAATGCTAGTTTCAACTGTTCTGGACATTGTTGACCGTGATCTGCATGATATTCAGCAAAGCTTAGCCCTGTTTCACGCATATCCTTATAGTCATGTTTAAACGACGCTTACCAGCACTTGCCAACGCATAATCCCACTAACATGTGCTAAACCTGATCTGATGACCTGCATCCAACATCCATTATTCGTGCCTTCAGGATTACGTAACGGCCCTTGCAGGACGTGGAACCGGGAACATGCACGACAGTCAGTGCATTTACCACTTGGGAATCTGGGATTTGTACACGTGTTATGGTGTTTTGTATGTGGACTGTACTATGGCTGTTACTCCATACTGCAATCAAATGTGTCACTCAGTTAGTTTACATATGGATGAGACCTATTAATGGTATGTCCAAGTGATGTTTAATGGATGTGCTCCAGCATTGGGAATGTATGTCACAGTGAGCCACACACTATAATGTGCTACACCTTCACACAACCATAGGTGGTGCATGCTGGGGTGACAGATACCTGTCATGGGTACTCCCCATGCTTTGCCACTACATCCCTGATTACATTATATGGAGCCCCTCATTAACACAACAGGGAATCCATGCAGAGTGTGTGAGGAACAGTGATTACACACATGGATCCCACAATTGGCTCTGCTCCACTGAGGGACCGTTGGTTAATCGATGTGGTGGCGATAGCAGACACTGTTTGCCTCGGTTGATGAATGGTCTCTGACAATCAGGCATGTACCTACTGATGTACCTAGGAACCTGTACATACAATATCAACATATGCTGTTAGGTGCGTGTACTGTTCAGGTGTTGACATTCCTTGTTCCAATAGCTGTTGTGTGTGCAATGGTTGAGGGCTGCCTATGTAGGATTCACACAGTAGGCCACCAATACATTATAATTTACAGGTGGTCGTGTGTGTGTGCCATCCAGTTTACTGTGTGTGCAGGTGGAGAGGTGTGTCAGTCCATAGGGGCCTACGCTGTCACTGTATGTGCTATACGTTTCCTCTTTGCCAAGGCGTGGGCATATTGGGCACGCCTCCGTCTGCCTACTGGGACTGGCACAGGGTGTTCATGGTCTGAATCCCTCTGTGCCTGTGATGGCCTTGGCAATTGCGGTGGGCTGTGAGGGCCTTCACCATTATGTCCCTGCTGCAGCTGTTTCCGCAGGATCATATTATGTAGCATGGCACATGCTATGAAGATGTGGGCACACGTGCCTGGAGAGTACTGCAAGGCTCCACCAGATATGTCCAAGCAACGGAACCGTGATGTCAGCATCCCAAACACACGCTCTATGATGATTCTGGTTTGTGCGCGTGCCTCATTATGGCATTCTTGCATGGGTGTGTGTGCATTTCTGATGGGAGTCATCATCCACGGCTCCAGTGCATAGCCAGCATCCCCCACAAGGTGGCCATGTGGGATGTCCCCCCTGACAAATACCTGATACAGTTGTGAGGCATGCCAGATGTGGGAGTCATGGTAGCTTCCAGGGCTGCCAGCACACACATCCATGATAATGCCCTGGGAATTGCACACGACCTGGCAGTTAATGGAGTGGTATCCCTTGTGGTTTATGTAGCACCTATCATGCTCAGCGGGTGGTGACTTGATATGTATGTGCGTGCAGTCTATCGCACCCAGTACCTCCGGGTAGTGTGCCACATGGTGGAAGAGACGCATATTGCTGGCCAACTCCTCCTGAGTTTGGGGGAAGTATATATGCTCATCAGCATGTGATAACATGGCATCCAGGAACTGGTGTAGTACCCTGGATGCTGATGCCCGTGAGATCCCCATTATATCTCCAGTTGGCCTTTGAAAGGTACCTGTGGCTAGTATTCGCAAGCTTACACATACCTTTGTGTCCACTGGGATGGGTTCCCCTCTGTTGTTTCTGGATCTCAGGTGTGGCCGGCACAGCTCAACTATTTGCTGTAAGATGTCCCTGTCCACCCTGTAATGCTCTACTATCTCCAGATCATGTAGCCCCTGGTAGGTTACCCTTGGTCTGAACACTCTTCTCCTCCTCCTGCGGTGGTTGTCAGCATCATCCTCCACAACACCTTCAGTCTCTAAAACATGGTGATGAATCACAGCTATGGCAGCTCCCAACATGTACATTGTAAAAGTTCCCCATCTGTTTTCACCGATGGTGCAGGGTTTTGGAAAACACAGGTGTGTGTGAGGTGCCTTCACACTTTATACTATTGTGCTGTGAACACTGATGATGTCATAGGGTGTGTATGTACAATCGGAGCTACAGGGTATCTTATGTGTTTTACCACAGGTACTGCTATTGTGGTGCCTTTGGTGTTGAATTACATTTAGCTGCCGTGGATTACCTCTTGCCCTTCCCTTAACATTTCTTAACTTTTCCCCTCCCATTTTCTGGCATGCATCCAGCAGCCTGCTTTCATTTGTACTTTCCAAAACCTGGCTTATCTTGCGAAATGTGTTCTATGGCCGATCTACTGCAGGTTTGCTTTGTTCTGCTATGACAGTTCTCTTTTCTTTGCAATCCAACACCTCCCCTATCCTGTTCTGCAGGTTGCTGTGAGCAGACTTGTTAGCTGCCGTCGATTGCCCACTGTGAGTTAATAGGTGTTAATTGCTCAGTTGTACTCCAATTACCTGACTGCAGCATTTCCTTATTTTCTTCCCCTAACCTTCCTGTTTGAGCTATGGTGTGCGGTGCGTGCATCCGCTTACCGGGTTTCGGGCATGTTTTCATCCACGTACATATGCGCTTTCGGGCACCATATGTGCTCTCAGCTAAACGATGCTATACCTAAATCCCCACCCCTGTCCTGTGGCTTTGCTTAGCAACGGGCAGGCCAGATTTGCATTGCTCCAATATGCTTACAGCTACAGTGGCACACCCCACTGCTGATGTCATGTATACCTCCAAACCACTCCTCGGTGTTGTAGCGCTGGACCGTATGGTGCATCCTTAGTCCAGCGGGACATTTGCGATTCACTATTACTTGCCTCATTTGCATAGCATTGACTACTAATTCATAGTTACCACGCTGAACACTGTCACAGACCCTAAGCAACCCTTGCAGCTTGGTTGTGGTGTACCATACATATCACTGAGTATTATGGTGAAATCATGATTTGTATTACATTGCGATTTTATGACATTTGTATATATTTTCCTTGTGTTCCCATTTGCACACATATGCCCTGCAGTTGTACTTTGCGTTACTGCGGACATGACATTAAATGTTTTTTAGGTGTTGTGCATCTTTTCTTATGCCATTGGCTGTATATTTAGCCATTGGCATATGTTAACTTTGTAATACATGAGTCTGGTCCGCTTTCATAGCTCCGATGTTCTGTTTGGCAAAATGTAAGCCATTTTTTTTTGTTTACATTTCTGTGGGCTTACGCTATGCCTGCACCACTTAATGAATCGCTATGTACCTTCATTTGCATGGTGCAGTACTGCGTATGGGGTGATTAGCATACTTGAGCCGAGGGCTGTGCAGATCTGGCATACGCTGGTAGTGCACATGGAATTGGATCATACCTGAATCGCTTGGCAGCCATATTTGGCATTATACCGCCTGCGCCTGGTGCAAGCTTCATGAATCCCAGGGATAGATATAGATAGGTATTCTCGGCATGCACATGCCCACACACACACACACACACATATATATATATATATATATATATATATATATATATATATATATATATATATATATATCTGTCAAGAGGTGGAGGTTTGAAAAGGAAGACAGAATGCTTGCAGTTTCAGTAAATGAGATTATGTTTTAATGCTAACACTTTCAGATATACTGTAAGTTTTGGCCTTAGGGATAGATGTTACAGTAAGGAGTAGGGAGGGGAACATCTTTAGTGTCGTGCACTTGAGTTGCTGTATGTGAAGTGTATGTTAATGTCTTTTTTAGCAGTAGTATTAGGAAAAGGGGGGTTGTAAGGTAAGATGAAGGGTGTGGGTTAGGGGCAGGGTTAGGGTTTGCAGTAGTAGTAGTAGTTCAGGGAGGCAACTCATTATTTTTGGCTTTGTCCCTGATTCTTGAGCAAAGAAGTTGAAAGCGATGATCTGAATGTATTTATCCCATCTGGAATGGACAACCCAGACCAAAGTGAAAGAGAAGTTCCAGCAGCAAATAGAATGTCCTCAAAAGGTAGAAGAAAAACATTGTGATCAGTCTATAAATGCTGTACTGTTTGCACTTCTGGAAACTATACAAGGAGAGGGACATCAGTCTCCTGGACATGGCACATGGCATGGCGGGTACAACATACAATCAGACATTAGAAGAGTTAGAGCTTTTTTTTTTACTAGAGACTAGAACAGATGAAGGGAACATGATATGAATGTACAAGAGTATGTCAGGAAGATGTGATGGAGTAGTCCAGAACAGGAAGAACAGAGGGGTTCAAGCATCAGAGTGCCTGGACCATCTACACCCTGGATTATTAAACATACTTTTCTTAGTTTATGCTGTAAACCTATGGCTAGATTAGCATGAAAGGGGGTAGAGGGGGTTAGGAAGAGAATTTTAACAATGGCATTAAAGAAGGTATGACACAGGATGAGAAGGACTGCAGATGAAGAAGACTCTTACATGCACTTAAAAGAATGTCAACATACTATGCATACATATATAAGCTTACTGTCATTGTGTAAATATCATTTAAAGTGCTGGATGGTATGCATATGCATTTCTTTGTAGATGCTGTCTAAGTTTAGCTTCCTTCCTAATCATAACTGGGACATTCATGCCCAACATTGTGTTGCTGGTTTCATTCCTTGTAGCTTGTACATGAAATGTTTCCTGCCTTGTTGTTTGGATTGCTGATTTTTAGTTATATTCTTATTTGATATTTCAGTCAGCATTTCCTTTCTTTACAGGGGCAGAGCTAGTATTTTTGTAATTATAAGCCCTCTTCCAGAATCTAGTCCCCAAAGCGTATTCCCCACCCCAAGCCTATACAGAGTACATTTCCATATTTCTTGATAGCATACCTCTTCATGACTAACCAGGTATTACAATAAAAACACCATAAACTATTATAAATATGTCAACATTTTTATTTAAATTATAGCACATCAAATTTTGCAACACATATGCAACTAGATTAGGTCTGGAAGGAGGGAAAAAGAAAGTGGAAGATGGAAAATAGAAATCTCCTAAAGTGGAGATGGATGTTTGGATCACGGTGTTCTATTTGATTTGATAAAAGGTCCACATGAATGTTATTTGATATGGTATTAACATACTTTTTACTAACATTTATCTGATGATGTGTGGAAATATGTTCTAAAAACATAATTAAGCCCCATGAAATCATAATGATATTTACATTCTGAGCTGCTGCATTCTGTATCTGATTTTCTTTTTCTTTTCCATTTGCTTGCATTTTCTGTGAGTTCTGAGCATGACATATGATTTACATGGGAGATGACAATATCATGTAGCCCGTTTCAATACTTCATCAATGATCAAGACCTAATCAGATGGTTTTCACACCAAAATAAAACATAAATAAATGCAGTTTTATATATCTATCTATATATATATATATATATATATATATATATATATATATATATATATATATATGTACGCATGTATATATAAGTAAAATCTCAAAACAATCTATGGCTAAAAATGTCTGCGATGTGTTTCTTTTGTGTTTGTATTTAAAATGCACATTCTATTTAACATCCGATTTTAAAGGTATTTTTTCAAGAAGGGTAAAAAACACTTTAGAGTGCAGCATTATAGTAATGAGTTGCAGTTAATGACGACTGGAAAATGTAGACTTTTTGGACATTAATGAGAAACACAAACTCTTAAAAGATGCTCCCCATACCAATAAGTAAAATAAACTCTTCATATGACCTTTCATACGATAGGTGAATGGAATGGCAACATTGTTGCACTTTTTAAATCTGATCCTGTAACATTATTTATTTCTTTAACTCTGGAGATGCATGTATGAAATTATTTCAGGGCACAAAAGTAGTGACGCTACACAGGGTGTAACATATCTCAAGCTTCTTACGTGTCTTTCTTTAATTTTAAAATCATCAAGAATTAGTTTTTAAAATTAAGAGAAACACTTCCCCACCAACAGATTAACTCAAAGCTCTACATTTCCTGGAACAATCGTGTGTGTGTGTGTGTGTGTGTGTGTGTGTGTGTGTGTGTGTGTGTGTGTGTGTGTGTGTGTGTGTGTGTGTGTGTGTGTGTGTGTGTGTGTGTGTGTGTGTGTGTGTGTGTGTGTGTGTGTTTGTATGTGTATGAGTGTGTGTGTATGTATGTGTATGCAGACATCCATGCATTATGTACATGTGCATCTGAGTGTGTGCAAATATGTGCATATTTTTGTCAATTTTTGTGTCTGTTTCTGCATGTATGCATGCGTGCATTATGCATGTGTGTGTATGTATTAATGTCTATATATTTATGCATGTATCTCTGTGAATATATGTATGCACCTGTAGCTTGCTTGAGTGTACAAAACAAACTGAATTTTTTTCCACATTGGGAAGAAATTATTCACTTGACTATGGTCAAATTTTATATGTGTACCCTGACAGAATCTGGTTATTCTGGTAAGGGTAGTGGGTATGTGTGTAGATGCTGAAATATTTCCATTTTAAACAATAATCATTGCAAATTTTTTTGTTGACTTTTTATTGACTACTTCATTATTACAGTGAGTATACACTGTAATGCATAGTACAGTGTATCCTTTTTCTAGTCCCCAGAGGCTAGTACGTACTGAATGTCATGAGTACTTCTTACTTAGGCAGTTGTTGCAATTACAGCATAGGGTGTGGCTGTTTAATTCATAGCTCCTGCATGTATGCAGGGTCTATATTAAATCAGCGAATGCTTAAAAAAGCGAATGCTGATTTATCGATCCCATGTAAGTGAAGCTTACAATCCCGAACACTTAGAACAGCAATTTTTTTTCTAAGGGGAAAAAATCACTGTTCCACAAAAGAAAAAAAAAGTTTAAAACAGGTCTATATTATATCATCGAATGCTTAAAAAGTGATTGATGAATAATCAAACTCATGCAAGCAAAACTTACAATCTCAAAATCTAATTGCTGTTCCAAAAAAAAAAAAAAAAAAAAAAAAAAATTGAAAGAATACATAAAGTGGGGGGCTGTGCCCCCCCATACCACCCCTACTTAAATATACCAACTCTGAGATCACACTACAGTGCCGAAAATGGCAAAGTAATGGAAGCAGCCAAGCAAATTCTTTCCCTGGGAAAGAATTCTCTTAAAAGCCGCTTCGCTATTTTGCCTTTTCATTGTTTTAAGTTTGACCAAGACACATTCGATAGAATGTGTCTTCGGTCATCTAATAGGAACCCTTTAAAACATTACATAAAGTGGGGGGCTTTGCCCCCCACACCCCCCTACTTAAATATACCAACTACGAGATTGCACTACAGTGACAAAAATGGCAAAGTAACAGAGGTGGCCAAGTGATTTCTTTCCTAGGGAAAGAAATCGCTTATATACCGTTTCGGTATTTTGCCATTTTGTGCTTTCAAGTTCGATCAAGACGCATTCGAAAGAATGTGCCTTTGATCATATAATAGGAACCCTGTATGCATTCTTCCAAAGTAGATGTAGGATTCATACAAAAAATTATTGGACTATGCCACAAATATTCTCTTCATCGCAGGCATTACAGGATCAGATTTAAAAAACTGCAGCAACTCTGCACATAAGAAGAAATCTGGCACCCAGAGCAAATTCATTACAGAAAGCACCCTCCATAAAACAAACAGAAAAAGAAATGAATAGAATGAAAAGAAGGTGCCAAAATTCTTCCATTAAGACATTTACAACAAAGTACAATTTTAAACTATGAGTCCTCTTTAGCAGTGGGGAAATATCTTTTTTTGTGTGTGGGGGGGGGAGGCAACTACAAATGAACCAAACCAATACCAAGCAATGTAAGGTCAAAACTGATCATAAAGCAACAATTTATGTGCAAGTCTTAGAAGCAGCAAAAGCCAAATTTCGGAAGAACCAGCAACAATTATTTTGCAGACATTGACAGTCTCTGACTTTTCAAAATATCCACCAATTCTTTTGTATTTGCATCTGCTGAAATCAAGTCATGGTTTCATTTTGTCTCCTCCCAGATCCACATCATTAGCTGTATGAGCTCTCTTGGTAGATTTTTTTGTAAATCATTTTATTGAGAATAACTTTCAATGCACATAATTACAACACAATTCCATCCATATACAATTGCGAGAGGCTGGTGTAGTGGTGTAGCGGTTAGCATTGTTGCCTCACAGTAAGATGTTCTCTGGTTTAATTCTCATATGGGGTACCTTCTGTGCAGAATCTGCATGTTCTCTCTGTATTTGCATGGGTTTCCTCCAGGTGATCTGGTTTCCTCCCACACTCCAGTGACATGCTCTAGGTGGATTTGACACTCTAAATTAACCCTAGATGTAAGTGTGTGTGGTGTCAAGGAGGGTTGTGTTTTGGGCTAACAACCTGATCCTGCAAAACTCATAACTGCTACAGAAACAATGAGCACTGAAAGGTGCGCATTGCCTAATGTACCGCATGGTGTGTAAATGGGAAAAAGAGAAAGAGTGATTTGTGAGAACACAGAAACCTACTGAACTATAACGGGTCTATATTAGAACATTGAAGTTTCAGAACTTCAAATGTTCTAATATTGAACCCTATTCAGCAAACGCTGAAAATAGCGAAGCTGCAGAAAACCGATTTTTTTCCCAGGGAAAGAATTTGGTTGTCCGTTTCTGTCGCTTTGCTATTTTCAGTGCTGTGGTGGAACATTACAGGTCAGGTTCAGGTAAGTGTGCGATTGTGTGGACATGAGGGTTAGGGCGGGTTAGGTGAGTTAGGGTTAGGGTGTGGGTCAGGTAAGTGTGCGATTGTGTGGATGTGAGGGTTAGGGCAGGGTAGGTGAGTTAGGGTTAGGGCACAGGTGAGGTGAGTGTGTGATAGTGATGACCTTAGGGTTAGGGTTTGGGTTAAGGTAAGTAGATAGTTAGTGGTGTATGTACAGTTTAGTGTAGGGTTAGATGTAAGATTTTAGCTGTATGTGTATGGATTGCTGTTTGTTTGTTGTGCTTGTGTTGTGTGTATGTGTTTCGGAACAGCAAATTTTTTCCCTAGGAAAAAATTCACTTTTCTGAATGTTCGATGTTGTCAGCGTTTGCTGAATTGGGTTCGATATTAGAACATTCAAAGTTCTGAAACTTCGATGTTCTAATATAGACCCAACTATAACATATAGCAAAAGCACAGTTCTAGAGCATGCCTATCATATTGTAATATACCATAAGTTTTAAACTACAGATTCTCATGATATGTGTCCTATGATTTAGTGATTTCCATAATGCAATGCGTAATTTCCATAATGCAAACTCAGTGGTAATTCTGACCTTGTTCAGTACTGCCAAGAAAAGTGGGCATGGTCACAAATTATTCAAAGATTTAGTAAAACTCTTCAATACTACAGGGGTGACCATGATAAAACCTCTAGTGAAAAATTATCAACAGAAAATTAATTCTCTAGAAGAAGAAACAAAGAAACTGAATGATTCTGTCAAAGCCAATGTTAATTTTCCCCAGTTGAACAACTTATATTATGGTATCACCGCACAGACAAGTAGATTGGCTTCTACCATCATTACTAACAAGTGCAAAAAACTGCAAAGAAATGCTGAAGCTTATCATGCTGTCATTGCTTATCTCTTTAAAAATATGAAAAATGTTTCTAAAAGTAGCGAATTTGGCAGATTGAGTAGAAATATCAGCCAGACAACAGACAGAGTCAAGACTCTGCCTGTCAAACTGGGAAATCAGTCATTAAACTTGTCTTCCAAAAACAGAGAAAAATAATAACCCCCTGTATTATCTTCTGTCCCTTTTGTTTTCAACCCTCTTAACACCAACAAGGACTCCGCAATGGCAACCAAAAAGAACAAAATGAGGATGGGGGAAGCGAAGAGGAAATGGAGAAATGAATCTTTACCAATGACCTTGTCAATTTGAGTAATTTCAATTTGCAAAATAAACATGTCAGTACTATCCA
Organism: Protopterus annectens; assembly: GCF_019279795.1. Taxonomy (NCBI): domain Eukaryota; kingdom Metazoa; phylum Chordata; order Ceratodontiformes; family Protopteridae; genus Protopterus; species Protopterus annectens. Next base: position 116,690,061 of record NC_056737.1, on the reverse strand, counting down.
AAGGTTTCTCATTTATTCCCACCCAGACAGTGAATATCACTAAAGTTATAGGGGACTAAAAACTGTACATTCATAAACTGAACTTAAAATACTTATTAAAGGACATACTTAAGTTTGATAATGGTAACAAAAATACTTGTAAAAAGCATTTATAACCCCACATTGCATAGCACCTTTCAGGTATTCAATGATGTGCGTAAAAATGAAATTATTAATAGCCTTGGTATTAAACCTAACTTACATAATCTTGAACATCAAGAAAGGCAAGCTTTAAAAGAATTCTGTATTAACAAAAACATTAGGATCATGAAAGGCAGTACTATAGTGATCATGAACAGAGAACATTATACTAAGGTTGCTAAGAATTTATTATCAGCTAGTTGTTGTCATGAACTTGTCAATGAAAAAATGATCAATAGTCATTTCTCTGACATTGATGTGGCTCTATTTGATTTGTTTTGCCAAAACAACATCAATCATGATATTTATACCTTTTTTAAAGGTTGAACATCCAAAAATAGCTAGAGTTTTTGGCATTCATAAGATCCACAAGGATCTTAAATATCTGCCAATTAGACTTATAGTGGCTGCAGATTTTTATAAGACAGAGCCTATTTCTATTTTTTTATATCATGTACTCAATTCCATTGTTCAAAATTCAGAACATTACCCTAATGATTATTGGCACCTGTTGGAATTGATAGGAAAATTGGATTTCAATGGTAATGAATGTTTACTATGCTCCATGGATATAATTTCTTTGTACGCCTGCATTCCACATGATGTAGGAACTGAGTTTTTAAGAGAGTATTTATTTAAATTTAGTACATTTGAAAATACATTCATTAACACAATTTGTATACTAGTAGAACTGGTATTACTAAACATTTTTTTCCCAATTTGGCAAAGATTTTTACAAACAAAAATCAGGAGTAGCCATGGGGGCTAAGATGGCTCCAGTGTACACAAATTTAGTTATGGCTGCGTGGTAGCAGAATTAATTTAAAACTTATTTGTTATTTGAAAATGTAATCTTTTACAAACGTTTCATAGATGATTTATTTTTTTTTTGTGTGGAAGGGAATGAGTGAAGAGTTTGATTTATATCTTGATTATTTAAATGAGACTACTTATTTTTTTGAAATGTATTTGAAATTTACATTAAGTGGGTTAGGCAAAGATATCAACTTCTATGATATTATTCTAAAAATAGGTAAACTAGAGGACAAATTAATCAGTAAGATACATAGAAAAGATACATTTGTCAATCACTACTTGCATAAATTCAGTCAACACCCATTCCACATGAAAAACAATGTAATAAAATATCAGTTTATAAGATTAAGTAGATTTACATGTGAAGATCATACTTTTTCTGAGGAAGCTTTATACCTCAGCAGATTATTTCTTGAAAGGGATATAAAGATAGTATTTTATCAGAAATTGCAGAAGAGGCAAATCAACTAAGACTCACTAAAGTAAAACCTATTTTAAAATCAGACCCTCTGCCTACTATCACTTGTAGCAGAGATTGCATTAATAACACACAAAGTACATACTATAGAAGTGTTTTTCTAGTGCCCATCATTACAGATGCAATTACACTTAAGAAAATACTGAATAACAATTGAAAAATTATTTTGGGAAATAAAGACATGACAGAGGTTTTAGGCCAGAAACCATCATTCACTTACAAAAAAAAAAATCTGCAAACATAAAAAACATGTTACAAGGGTCTAGGTACACACACTTATTTAAGAACAATACAGTAGGCACTTTCAAGAGTGAGCATTGCATGTATTGTCATTTCATTAGTAACAGCTCCAGTATTTTTCTTGAGGCAGCAAATGAAACCATAGCAGCAATATATAGATTTAATTGTAACTCATGTGGAGCAGTTTATTTAGCTTATTGTTTAACATGTTCTAATTTTTATAAAGGAAAGACTTTAAGGATGTTAGCTAAGCAAATTTGCAAATATGTCTCAGCGATCAAGAAAAATGATGGAAGTAATGCATTAACTAAATACTACACATCTTGCAAAGATTTTAGGAAATTTAAATTCTTTGTTTTGGATAGTATAGAACTAATTAATTTTAGTGGAATTTGCAACACACTATTAGAATGCCGAGAAGTAGAATGGCAGATATGGCTAGCTATAGATAGAATACCAGGGCTTAACAAACTCAATTTTAAAAACTTTCTTCTGGCACAGAGATTATAGTACAATACTTTAATAATTACATGTCTTAAGTTTGACTCAGTATGGTTATTTAGAAGATTTTATTAAGATAAATCATGTTTTTGAGTCTAGATTTTAACATTATACTTGTGGCTTTAAATGAAATTCAAGTATATCACTTCAATGACAAAACTTTATTTGAGATTTATTGTTTGATTTTAACCATTGGTTACAAGATCTTTCATTCACAAAGAAGATGTGTGATATGATTTGTTAAATACATGATTATAAAATGTGGATTTAAATATATTGTATCTTAGAGTTACTACAAGCACTTTATGAATTCTTTCTGAAGAAGTTCCATTAAATAAAATGACAAAAGTGCTATAACATACAGCCTACCTCGACCTGGCAAAGGCCTTCGACACAATACCCCACTCAGGTATCATCGAAAAACTCATCAGCTTGAATGTAAACCCATACATCATAAGATGGGTTGCAAACTGGCTAAGCGACAGAACCCACAGGGTCAGAGTTGCTGGAGCCATGTCAGACTCAAAGCCTGTCACAAGTGGTGTCCCACAGGGCTCAGTCCTGGGTCCACTCTTGTTCGGCATCTACTTTTCTGAAGTACAAGCAAACACAGGAGGGTTATGGCTGACAAAGTTTGCAGATGACTGCAAACTGGGCCATAGTCGAAAACACATCTGACACAGATATCCTCCAGAAGGGCCTCACAGAAATGGATAACTGGTGCCAGAGCCATGGCCTGAAGTTAAATGCCAAAAAATGCATAGTCATACCCTTCGGGAAAAACAAGGTTACCCCTAGCTACCATATAGGTGACAATCCACTGAGCACAGAAAAAGTCATCAGGGATCTGGGGACCCAAGTTGACAGTAGTCTTCATTTGACACTCATGTTGCTAAAGTAGTTAGGAAAACCTTCTATATCACCCACCTGATCATGAAGGGATTCACATCTAGATCAAGGGAGGTCATCGTCCCCCTGTACTCATCACTCATTAGACCTATGATTGAGTACAATGCCCGTTCGAATGTATCTGACCAGACACCTGATGCAGCTTGAAAGGCCCCAAAAGTTCCTCACCAAAAGGATAAAGGGTCTCAAAAATATGTCTTATGCTGCCCGACTGAAAGAACTCCAGCTTTATTCAGTCTCATACCGCTTGCTCAGAGGTGACCTGTGCCTGACATATAAGGCCATGTCAAACCCAGATTTGATGAATATGCTTCACCTCAAAAATCTAGATCCCTCAGAACCACAAGGGCGGGAGACTTAAACCTTGACACGGTTATAAATAGAACGTGCTGGAGGGACAGATTCATCACCCAGAGACTCCCTATGCTGTGGAACAAAATCCCGGTACATGTGAGGCAGAGCACCTCGCTGGCCTTGTTCAAGAGGAATCTTGACCAATGGATGGGAGATCGCAGATATACCCCAGGGATTACTTCAGTGTCACTGCTTGACAGAGGCACAGAAAAATGATAGGCATAGTTTTTATTCAAACTAAAGGGGTGGCGAAAGCCACATAACTATGGGCTAGGCTTATAAATGCCCTTGGGCAGATAGCCTAGTATGAACCTATGAACCTATGAACCTATGAACTAACTTTTGGGTCTCCAGATTGTCATTCTAGTAGAAGGGTGATTTATGTTACTGGTTTAAGATTCTATGCTGCTTTTTGGTGTTTTCATGGTCACAAGTGAAGGTGATAGATACTGTTTTGACCATATCTTCAACTTTTGGTAGAAATCTGGAAGTAATGAGTGTGGACGTTTAGTCATGTCATCCCTAATTCTAGATTAACTGAGAAATAACAAATAAGTCTAAAATTGCAGCTATTCTTAATCTGACCCATGCAGTTAATGTATTTAATATATTTAATCTTACTGAAGAACAGCAGCCTGATTCGGTGTGAGAAAATACGTTTAGAAGTACTGTGAACATAAAAAGAATTTGCCATATACAAACAATTTATTTTTCACTAGAAGCTAGGGCTTACAGGATTCCATTGATACATATTTATTGACTTAAGGCACATAACTAAAGACTGTGAGTTTGACAGTTTGTATGACTCTTTGTTGACAGATGTAATTATATACTGCATAAACAATTAGGTTTGGAAAAGACCATTTTGTCCTGACACATCTTCAACTGGGGATAGATAAATAGAGTAGCTAGAATTAAGAGGATAATGGGAGGATGGGGTTAAATGGGATGGAGGGATGTTTGCAAGGAAGTGAGGTAAGGGTAGTGAAGGGCTTAAAGGGTTTTGTTAACTGTAACTGAGGTATGAGTCACATTTTGGTGTAAACTTTGGTATGTATCTATGTTAAACTTATAAAAAGAGAGAGAGAGAGAAACTGGAGGTATTACATTGTTGGATGGTTTTGCAGAGAGTGTTGCTGCTCTCTTGCTGCAGCACTGGATGGGTCAGTAGGGCCTTGAATTTGGTTGGACTGAGGATTGTTATGGGGTGCAGTGTGTTGTCCAGGCCCTCATTCCTTGTTTGGGTTTATTTAGATGGTGGTGTTGGCAGTGTGTGGCTGGAATACTTGTTCGTTGGTAGGGTGCTAGTTTTCATGTGCAGATGTGCTTGGGGGCATTATGTCTCCATGTTAGACATGTGTGTGGACAATCTAGACTACTTAAGGGCTCCACCACATCAATGTGTGTGGATGTTTTTTTTTTTTTTTTGCAGTTAATGGAACCAGTGGGGCATGTCACAGATTATATATATGTGTGTGTGTGTGTGTGTGTGTGTGTGTGTGTGTGTGTGTGTGTGTGTGTGTGTGTGTGTGTGTGTGTGTGTGTGTGTAGGAATATAATGGCAGACAGGGGAGCTATGGACTATGGATCTTTCTATTACTCATAAGTTGGAGTATGATTAAACCACAGGGATGAACTGATGTGTGCAGTCACTGAATGGTGACATACAGGTAAGTTTCAGACATCAAATCTCTCAGACATGTATAGTGACACAGAGCCTGTTACTTTGGCAACTTTCTAAGCTTATAGGAGCAGTGTTCAATTTCTGTCCCTGTTTTGGCAAAGATTGGTAAAAAAAAAATCATGGGTGCATTTTGTGGTGGAGAGCCATTGTCGTGTTTATTTTTGGAGGATGTAGAATAGGGGAAGTGATTACATCTTACTTGTTCCTACATCTTTATACTGAGGGAACAGGTGATCTTCGAGTGTGTTTGTATTTCAGATGATTTACATTTTCTCTTTCTTTGCAGATGGTGTCATGTTGGGTGTTTCAGATCTCGGAGTGCTACATAAGGCAGTCAAAGTCTTCTTAGGTGATGGAGGTTGCTACAAAGAGGTTTTCAATTGCTGGAGTTGCAGGGAATGAGGTCACAGGTACCAATGCCATTTTACTTACTCATTCTGGTGAGTTTACATGGTGTGTGTGACTCTGATTTTATTTATTTAAATCAAGGAGTGTTGGGCCCAAAAAGTAGGACTATTTGTTTCTTGCATAAAATTAGACCTGTTAGTAACAGCCTGCATTTAATTGCTGGAACCTGTGTTCTAAGAGACTACCTTCCAATCTATCTGCAAATATAAAGAGCTGAGTATATTTTTTTCGTTTTAGAGTTTGTACTGTTAATTGTAGCTTAGATCTCTGTTGAAACTGTTATCACCCTGTTCTGAGAGACTGCTTTCCAATCTATCTGCAAATATACAGAGCTGAGTATATAGTTTTTTGGTTTTAGAGTTTGTACTGTTAATTGTTGCTTAGATCTCTGTTGAAACTGTTTTGTCCTACCTCCCCCTATTTTTTACCATGTTTTCAGATGGTATAACTGGTATTTACATCTTGTGTGTTATCTAACTCAAGGATCACTTGCATAAAATTAGACCTGTTAGTAACAGCCTGCGTTTAATTGCTGGAACCTGTGTTCTGAGAGATTGCCTTCCAATCTATCTGCAAATATACAGAGCTGAGTATATATATTTTGGTTTTAGAGTTTGTACTGTTAATTGTTGCTTAGATCTCTGTTGAAACTGTTGTCTCTCTGTTCTGAAAGACTGCTTTCCAATCTATCTGCAAATATACAGAGATGAGTATATTTTTTGATTTTAGAGTTTGTACTGTTAATTGTTGCTTAGATCTCTGTTGAAACTGTTTTGTCCCACCTCCCCCTATTTTCTGCCATATCTTTAGTTGGTATAACTGCTTTTTTACAGCTTATGTGTTATCTAACTCAAGGATCACTTGAAGAAAATTAGACCTGTTAGTAACAGCCTGCATTTAATTGCTGGAACCTGTGTTCTGAGAGACAGCCTTCCAATCTATCTGCAAATATACAGAGCTGAGTATATATATATTTTTTTGGTTTTAGAGTTTGTACTGTTAATTGTTGCTTAGATCTCTGTTGAAATTGTTGTCTCCCTGTTCTGAGAGACTGCTTTCCAATCTATCTGCAAATATACAGAGCTGAGTATATTTTTTGGGTTTAGAGTTTGTACTGTTAATTGTTGCTTAGATCTCTGGTGAAACTGTTTTGTCCCACCTCCCCCTATTTTCTGCCATGTCTTCAGTTGGTATAACTGCTTTTTACAGCTTGTGTGTTATCTAACTCAAGGATCACTTGCATAAAATTAGACCTGTTAGTAACAGCCTGCATTTAATTGCTGGAACCTGTGTTATGAGAGACTGCCTTCCAATCTATCTGCAACTATACAGAGCTGAGTATATTTTTTTGGTTTTAGAGTTTGTACTGCTAATTGTTGCTTAGATCTCTGTTGAAACTGTTGTCTCCCTGTTCTGAGAGACTGCTTTCCAATCTATCTGCAAATATACAGAGCTGAGTATATTTTTTTGGTTTTAGAGTTTGTACTGTTAATTGTTGCTTAGATCTCTGTTGAAACTGTTTTGTCCCATCCACCCTTCCTATTTCTGGTTTCTAATTTAAATTTGGTGGCTTTTGCAGTTGCCCGTCCCATTGTAGATTTGATTTTGGACACTTGCCCAGTCCCATCTCTTTACCACATTCTACCTAATAAACTCTTTCTACACTTGTTTTAGTCCTTTTTAATTTAATTGCATTTTTAAACTGTGTTTGGTCTAATATTGCTACATACTCAAGTGTGCTAGCTTGCACTGCATTTGAATTGTTTTTACTACTGTTTTAGCTAATTTTCTGTAAAAAAAACTGCAATCCTGAAACTGTAAGCCTGTTTCCTACCTTTCCTGTAACAAGTGTTCCAGTTACATATTTGCTCTATCCAGGACTGTATGTAAGCTTCTGAGCTCCCCAAACCTTTCTGTGTTGAAGGGAAGCCTTCTAGCTTATCAGTGGGAGTGGTAAGCACTAGGTAACCTGTCTACCACATAAGGAGTGTTTCTGGCCCAGAAATTGTAGTTATTGGCCGTTTGGGCAATCCCTTCCATCTCTCTCAACTTTCAGATTTGAAAGCCTGCATTTGCACTTGTTTCTGTCCTGTAACTCCTCTAGTGCAGATACAGATTCTTAGTTTTAGCACTTAAATTTGCTTATTCATGCTCAGCACTTGTTCAGAACTTGTAAGTACTAAATAAGCTACTAATTACTATAGCACTCAATCTTCCTCATTACCTAGAGGAAAACAGTTTCTGTACTTACTTTTCTCACTTGCTTAGAGAAAAACAGCTCTTGTACTAACTTTCCTCACTTATTTAGAGGAAAATAGTTTTTTATTCAGGCATGTTCAGGGGTCAGCTCCCAGTGTTCTCTCCTGGCTATCTGATGAATCTGGGCATCTAGAGGCAATGTAGAAATTACCTCATGTACACAGACAACCCTCTCCTCCTACCACCCAACACTACAACCTGTAAGAGATGCACTTATCTAGCCAAAATGGAGGTAAAGCTCTCTCCAACCAAGACTGAACTTGACAGTCATGAGGAGAAGGTAAACATATGCACCACACCACACTCATCACATAGTCTCACTAAATCTACACCACCAAAATCTACACATAGTAACACAAAACAATTTGCGGAGGCTCTCAATAATAATCTGTCTAAGCAAAAGAGACCTCCAAAGCAGAAATGCAAGCAACCTCCATCCCCCAACACAACCCAAATGACACAGAGCCCACAGACTCAGTGTGCCACTCAACCACAGCCAATAAGGCAAAACAATGTACCCAACACACTAGTCATAGGTGACTCTATAGTCAGGCACACTGATGTCCCACTCATCAATCTAAACAACGAGAAGGTTACTGTCAGCTGCCTGTCGGGTGCCAGGATCCGTCACATAACCCACACACTCAGGTCACTCTACAAGTACAAATATGACTATGTCATTGTCCATGTTGGTGTGAATGACCTGAGACATACCTCCATGGACTACATGAAAAGAGACATGGAAGAACTTTCCGATCTTGTAGCCCAGGCAGGTATGACCCTAGCCCTGAGTAGCATTCTGCCATCACCCAGAATGATACCACAGTACAAGGACAAAATTATTGACTTCAACAATTGAATAAGCTTCTGGTGTCATTCTAAGGGGATCCAGTATCTGTCTGCTTGGGATGACATGGTCGACAGACCACGATGCTTTGCCACAGATGGCCTGCATCTGTTGCCCCTGGGATTCCGGATACTGGCTAAGGCTCTTGCTGCCCCTATAGTGCCATTTTTAGGCAAGGTTCAAATGACAAATTCACCACCGTAGCAGGAACAGGCAAGCAAAACTGAGGGTAATGCTACTCAATGCTACAAGTCTAAATCTCAAAATGCACTCACTCGGGGTACTCCTTAAAATGGAGAACACTGATATCTGTGCAGTGACTGAGATCTGGTTCAAGGCTCCAGAGAGCACACCTGCACTACCAGGCTATAACTCGTGCCACACTTTTTGGCCATGTAACCTGGACCGAAACACCAAAGGCAGAGGTATGTCCATATTCATTAAGGATATCCACACATCCAGGCTAGTTGCTCAGCATAATGCATCCAAGGTTATCCAAGTGCAACTAACTCTGGGCAAAATTGCAATCCAAATTGCAGCTTGCTACAGATCCCCCACCATGCCCCATGATTCCCACTCCTCTTTTCTTGATGTACTGGAAAATATTAGGGTTCAACCAAACACCCTAATAATGGGTGACTTCAACTACCCCACCATTAACTGGGAAAACTACTCGTGTACCAACTCCTTAGCTCAACGCTTTCTGGAATTCATAAACTCCAATTCCCTGGATCAACTTATCCACATCCCCACCAGGGGCAGCAATATCCTAGACCTAGTTATTAACAACATGAGTGACCGGTGTTCCACACCTGAAGTCAACTCCTCATTGGTCCGATCCGACCATAAGCTAATCACCCTTAATATCCACATCCCGCCCCTAACCCCCATTAAGGAAACCACAGTAAAAAATTCTCCAAAGCCAGCTTCATGCTTGGTGAACTTCATGACACCCATGCAGATGGACAATACAGTTATGACTGCTGAATCCTACACAAGTGCACTCTATAAGCACTTACATGAGTGCATGGATCGTGCTATCCCAAACAGAACCAAGCCGCTATCCTCCAAAAAAAGGAAGCCAGTCTGGTGGTCCCCTGCCATAAACAAATTGTACAACAGAAGGAAGAAACTGTTGCAAAAGAGAGTAAAATTCCATGAGTGGAGGAGCTCCCTGGTCAGCCTCAGTAAGAAGCTGAGATCCCATATAAGATCCTCTAAAGCTAGCTATGAAAACAAAATTGCCACTAATTCTAAGGACAACCACAAACCATTCTAAAGCTATGTCAAGAATCTCAATGACAACACCCAGATCTGCTCTGAGTTACAGCACAATGACACAAAAATTACAGAACCAACTGATATTGCCAACATCCTGGCAGACAGGTTCAGTGCTAAATTTACCGCTCCACCCCCTAAAGGGCCCATATCTATACAGAAAGAATGCAGAGTACCTGTAATCACAACTACGCAGGTAAAAGCTGCACTCTCTTAAGCCAAAAACACAGCCTCCATGGGACTGGACAACATCCCAGGCTGTGTTTTATATGAACTTCAGAATGAACTGCCTCCCCACTTAAGCACCATGTTCAATAATAGCCTCGCATCAGGCTTTGTGCCCACTGAATGGCACACAGCAAGAGTTATCCCACTCCACAAAGGGGGAGCCACCACTGATCCCGGGAACTATTGACCTATTTGCCTGACAAGCCTGGTCTGCAAGGCCATGGAACGTATCATCCTGGAACTCATTTACAAAGACACTGGTAACCTCCAAACTCTGGATCTCACCCAGTTCGGGTTTGTGAAAGGCAGATCATGCCTTCTGAACCTGATCGACTTCTTTGAAGCAGTCACCAAAGCCGTAGATGAGGGCAAGGTGGTTCACACCCTATCTTGACCTTGCCAAGGCTTTTGACATCATCCCCCATTCTGGAATTATAGCTAAACTCACTAAACTAGGTATAAATTCCTATGTCAAAAGATGGGTTGCCAAATGGCTCACTGACAGAACCCACACTGTAAAAGTTGCAGACTCCAAATCTGACCTTAAAGCAGTGACAAATGGAGTACCACAGGGTTCCGCCCTGGAACCCCTCCTGTTTGGTATCAACTTCTCTGAAGTACAGGCTAACACAGAAGACCTCTGGCTAATGAAGTTCACAGATAACTGCAAACTAGGAGCCATAGTCAAGTCCCAAAATGATGTGGACATCCTGCAGAAGGGCCTCGCTGAGACAGATGCCTGGTGTCAGAGCCATGCCCTCAAGCTAAATGCCAAAAAGTGCAGTGTCAGCCTCTTTGGTAAAAACTCTGTACCCATGAACTACCACATAGGTGGCAATCTACTTAACACCAAATGTGCGATCAGAGACCTTGGGACCCAGGTGGACAGTAGCCTCTCCTTTGATAGTCACATCGCCACAGTAGTCAGGAAGTCCTTCTACATGGCACACCTCATCATAAAAGGGTTCTCATCCAGGAAAAAAGAGGTCATTGTTCCTCTCTACTCGACACTCATTAGACCCATTATAGAGTACAATGCCCCTTTTGGAATGTATCTCACAAGACATCTGTAGCAGCTGGAAAGGCCACAGAAGTACCTCACAAAGAGGATTACTGGCCTCAATCAAATGCCCTACACTGACCGTATCAAAAAACTCCATCTTTACTCCTTAGCATATCGCCTACTCCGAGGAGATCTCTGCCTAACATATAAAGCTATGTCAAACCCAGAGCTGTTGGACATGCTACACCTAAAGAAATCCCAATCTCTCCAAGCTACACACTCTAGGGACCTAAACCTTGTCACCACAATAAACAGGACATGCTGGAGGGATAGATTCCTGTCCCAGAGACTTTCCATACTCTGGAACAGGCTACCCATCTATGTCAAGCAAAGTTCTTCATTAGCACTCTTCAAGAAAAATCTTGATGAGTGGATGGGAAATAGGAAATACACCCCGGGAATCACTTCTGTGTGTCTGTTCGACAGTGGCACAGGAAAATAACTTTCTTGGGTGGCGTAAGCCAGGGAACCTTGTTGGCTAGGCTTACGTAGGCCCTTGGGCTGATATCCAAGTACCTACCTATGAACAAGGAAGGTAGTGTTTGTGAAGCTATAGTTGTGTAGGAAGGGGTAGGTTATTTAGGTTTTAGGTTTCAGGTGTGACTTAAGGATAATTAGAGTTTCTGGGAGCATTGCAGGTAAGTGAGTGCTTGGGCCAAATTAATGTTATTGTTGGACGCAGAAGTGTTGCATTAATAGGGAAGTTTTAAAGGGGAATTTAAAGGTAGGTGGTATTTGGATTGGTACCAGAAGGGGTTAATACATTGGTGCAATTTACCATTAGGTTCCCTCCAGGCAGTTCATTGGAATGGACTTGAGGCAGGCAGATAGGACCGGTCATGGGAAATTGCACATTTTATAGGAGGTGTTGGGTTTGGGGGGCATAATTTAGGGGGTTGTTTGGACAATAGGTTAGAGGAACAATGTTGATGCTGAGTATTTGTATTCTCGCTCAAATATGTGGTGGTTTAGGGATATCAAGTTCAATGTGTTTTACATGCAGCACCTAATGATCTATTTCAAGATGGACATGGGTGGACACTCTATGTGGAATTTACAGTTACCCATTAATTTGTGACTTGTACTCTGAGCTGATAGGAGGTGCTTTGGTATGTATGACTTAAGATTAGGTAAGGTTTGATGGAGTGCTCTAGGTAGATAGGTGTTGTGGGGGATATGTGAGGAAATGGGTTTGGTGTTTGGGGTGCATTTAGGAGGTCAATAACTTGGTGTATTTTACCAGGGTGTTTCCTTTGGGTTTAATTCACTGGGATGTCCTTTGTGGTAGACGGATAGGGTTGGTCATGGGGACTGGCATTTGTTGACACATTTTCCGGTTACCTTTCCTTGCCCTAATTACTGGGCAACAACTTTGTTGAGAAACCCTGGGTGATGGCTCAAGTGACAATTTTATTTATATGAGGCCTTTTGATGTGATGACTTTGTTTTATTTTGCATGGGTATCAGTCATATCATGAATAGGGGTGGTAGGAAGAAACTTTAGGGGGAGTTTTTGCTAAGACATCGTTAAGTTGCATGGGGGGGTTCGCATTCAGTAATGCATGCATTTCATACAGTTGATGGAAGAGCTGTGCCCTTGGTGGTGCATAATGTCATTAAATATTGATTTTGTGTGGGTGGAGTATTTACAGTTTTTCTTTTACAGATCACACTGAGGTCACAGATGGGGCGTGCTGAGCAGGCATTATTTGGAGGTCTGAAGGAATGTGCACTTGACAGGTAAAAGAGAATGCTGAGGAATGTGTTGGCTGATGGAGCAGTAGGAAAGGAGGTCATGGTTTTCCAGCAATACAGCTGTATATGGTGTTTCTTTGTTCGTTGTTGGTTTTTCTTTCCTGCAGCCTTAAGGCAATGTCTGCCTTAGGGGTTGTTTTTATTATCTTATCTTGTGTGGGAAGCATCGGGGTTGAATTTCACACTGTCTTGGTAGTTGGGGGTTTTCCTTGGAATGGGTCAGGTGGACAGATTACCATGGGAGCATACCAAGTTATGGTTACTGTTGAAGGAGATATTAGGTGAATCGAGGCATGTCAAGTAATGGTTAGGATTACATGATTGGGGAAGGCTTAAATACCTCTTTTTTGGAGAGTTTTTGGTAAAGGAGGTGTTATCTCAGTTGGGGATTAACAGGTTGCATTGAATAAGTTGACTCAGGCTGGTGAACTAGGTGGTGCGTCTTATGTAGGCTTTGAGTTACTGTAATTTTACGGGAAGTAGGGCTGGATTATTTTACCACATTCTGGACGGTGATGGCTAGTCACTAACCTGGTGCCAGTTGGCATTTCAAGTTTTGGTGTACATTGTGTTTGGCTAGTTTTGCCTGGTTTGGTATTACAGTTTATGGTGAATTTGGGGTCATACTGTTTAAGGCCTTGATGGTGGTTTTAGCAGCTTGTTTACATGGGTATTGGTGTGATGGCAAGATTGCAATTATATGAGATTTGAAAGTAATTTCATGTGGTTATTAATTCATTGGACAGTAAATGGGCTGCAATAGATCATGAGGGTATGCTATTACCTTTGTATGGTTTCAAGTGGCAATGGGTTCAACATTTGCTTATCTATTTGGGGTATAGATTCTGAGAGTAATTATACAATTTTACTATTATGGTAGTGGTGGTGCTGCGACTGCGGTGGTGGTTCTGCGGTAGTGTTGTCACTTCACAGGAAAATGTCCTGTTCGATTCTCATCTAGAGCGTCTTCTGTGTGGAGACATGTGTGAATGGGCGTACCTTCGTTGAAGGTTATGTGTCAGGGTCGGCAACTCAGCACGTAAAAATCTACTGCCAATCATTAGCGGACCGGAGTTCCACTGTGGCGACCCCTAACCGGAAAAAAACGAAAGACACAACCACTATTATGGTAGTTGAGTAACAAGAGTATGGGTATACTAGGCTTTGAGTTTGTGGGTGTTATTTTAGCATTCGTGAGGGATCAGTGGTTTATTTATTTAACTGAATAGTTTTGTTGATGTGAGGGGAATTGAGAGGTGATGGCATGGATACAGTTTGGTTAGGCAAGATTGGATACACTGAATGATGTTTGGCTTTAAGCCTCTATCGGGGTTTAGATGGGAAATTTGGTCGGTGAGAGGGGGAACAGCCTGGTCAGGCTGGTGGGCAGAGAAGAGGGGCAGGCTTGCCCTCTTCTGTTCCCCTTCTGGTGTTGGATGTGCAGTTCAAAAAGCTGAGAAGGAAAGTGAGTGGTTGCTCTGTGGGTAAGTTAATAAGCAAGCAGAACTGCTTATTTGGTTGGTGGTGTAATTCGGGTCTATATCATAAAGATGAATGTTTACTTACCCGAACGCCTAAACGTCGACCCGTCATCATCGAAACGGGAAAACATTGATCTTCCAGAAGCGGGAAAGCAGAAACATCACATCATCATGGTTGGCCCTTCTGCAGTATAGCTCCGTAAGGTAAGTGTGCGATAGTTATGGACCTTAGGGTTAGGGTGCGGGTTAAGGTAAGTGCATAGATGGTAATGTATGTTAGATTTAGTGCAGGGTTAGAAGTAGGGTTTTGTTAAGTGTATGTGTTTGGATTATTTAGTTTGTTTGGGTTTAGCTTTTTTAGGTAAGTGTGCGATAGTTATGGACCTTAGGGTTAGGGTGCGGGTTAAGGTAAGTGCATACATGGTGGTATATGTTAGATTTAGTGCAGGGTTAGAAATAGGGTTTAGTTTAGGGTTAGAAGCAGGGTTTTGGTTAGTGTATGTATGTGGTTTATTTAGTTTGTGTAAGTAGTATGTAGCGGGCGGTGGGGTGGGACAAGTATGACAGTTCGACTTTTTGAATTTCGCGGTTTAGGGCGTTTGGTGTATATGCAGTTCACAGAATATGTGTCGACGTTTAGGTATTCAGGTAAGTAAACTTTCATCTTTATAATATAGACCCATGTAATTCAATAAATTGAAGGTGAGCGGTGTAATGCTGCCTTGTTAGTGCAAGGATAAGTGAGCAAGCAGGGGACACTGCTTATTCAAGGTTTAGTGGTTACGCTGCCCTTATGGTTGTTTTATGTTATGTTTTCTTCCATGGATGTTATTACCACCCAAGTCATGATTTGGTTGAAAGTAATAAATATTGGTAACAATCATGTTTATGGAAGTTTAATAAAGGTCGTCAAATGCCATTTGGTGTTGTATTTTGTATTCAAGTGGACCAGGACAAATTACTATGTAAGGAATAAAATTTTGTCAGAATCAGATTTGACAACTGTAAAAAGTTGCTGATGTATATAGCATAGTTAACCAGTATTTAAATTATTCAAATACAGAAAAAATTAGATGTAAAATTAAAATGAAGCTAAAGTTTGTTGGTAATAGATAAAACAGTTCTGTTAAGGCAAATCATAATGTAATGAATGTGTCAAGTAATATAGCAGCAAAGAAACCTGTTATTATGCATGACAATGTTGTAGTTATAACTGAAACGTTATTCAAATAGTTATCAGAATGATGAAAAGCCATGTATAGTTTTTAGCTGAAATCAACAAAACTGTGGACAGCCTAGCCATTTCTTGCAGGTATGCAAATCAGGGATGAAAGTACAGAAAAATATTTTTGCAGTGAGTGATGCAAATAAAAGTAAAGGCTGTGTAAACTGTAGTCTGAGCAAGACATTGATAGACCCACATGCAGGAGAAAATGACCTGTTTGTGTATGCATTTCATGTGTGTATGTGTGTGTGTGTGTGTGTGTGCGTGTGCGTGTGTGTGTGTGTGTGTGTGTGTGTGTGTGTAAGCACAAGGTTTGTAATGGCCTATTGTATATGTCAATGGTTTGGGAATCTGAATATATGTGGTAAATTTGTCACACTTAAGCAAAATAACAGGGCTGAATATAAATAAGCACTGAAAGTACATTCAGAGTACTGGGCTGTAGCAATTCAAAATGTGTATTTAATGTTTCAATACTGACTTAATCTGACCAAAGACACTATGTCAGATTAAGCTGTGTTGTGTGCATAAAACATAAAATGTACAATTTATTGATTCCAGTTGTGTCATTTATTGGTCTGACATACTGGAAAAAAAGTCTGCTTGTGTGGTATGTCACATGTCTCCGTCTTGCTTAGGCATGTGTTGTCATTAAACTAAGGGCTATGTTTTTTTACTTCAAAGCTCTGTCATGTCTATTTCATGCAATCATATTTGCATGGTGCCTATGATGTATTACTGAACTAATACAGTGCAATAAACTATAAGAAAGACTTTAGTCAAAGGAGGTTGAAAAGTTGCAAAAGGAGCTAAAACTATTCTTTTGCAATATTTCAAGAAAGAAGTGAATCTACAATCCATGCTTTCACTTCCAGAATTATTACTTTATTATTCTTACATGTTAATAATAAAAGGTATATGTGTTCCAATCTAAGTTTATGGTGAACATAAAATCCTACAATAAATTCCTGGATAATATACTTATTCTCTGGGAAGGGTATATCACTCAGATGGAAGAATTTCTTAAATATTTGAATGGGACAACATTTTTTTTAAGGTTTACTCATACATGGCATAGCAGTGAAATTAATTACTTGGACATTAGACTGTGTAAAACTAAGAATGGGTTAAGTATCAATATTTATAGAAAAGAAAATTATTCATATTCTATGCTGCATTATAAGAGTTGCCATCCTGGGTATCAAACTAAGAGTATAGTGAAGGGACAGATGGTGAGGGTTTCTTGGCTTGTTAGTGACAACAGTCAGTTTGAAGAAGAACTCTTCAAACTGATAGGTATGTTTTTGGAGAGGGATTACCCATCGAAATTGTTGTTAACAAATGTTAAGAAAGAAATTTTAAAGAAAAGAGAGACCCTTTACTGTTCGATATTAAAGAAAGTAGATGTTATTCAGGTTGATGGCAGATTTAATAATAATAATAATAATAATAAAACTGATGCTATGGTCCTGAGTTATAATGTGACAGCCCCCAAATTGGCCATGGCTTTAGAAAAAGGATGGATCACCTGTCTTGACAATGATAATAAAACTCTATTGTCTATAAACCAAAGGTAGTCTATAGTAGAGAAAAAAATACCAAGGATTTGCTTGAAAAACAACAGAGTGTTAATAGATATCAGGTCTCTTTAATGACAAAATGTGGGGCTTGCAAATACTGTAAGTACATCAGCGATGGGCCATATGTGATAATTAAGAATTATAAAGCTTCTGTTGCTTGCCCTGGAAAATGTAACTGCAATACATCCATGCTGGTATATGTGGCGACCTGCAATGCCTGTGAAGCCTATTATGTTGGCAAAACTAATTTCAGGCTTAGGGACAGGGTTGCTGAACACCTAAGGGCTATTAGGAATGAAACTTTTTATAATGCACTTTTTTACATAGTAAACAGTGTAAGAATTTAAAAAAATGTATCTTGTTTGTTATAGAGTATTTTATAATGAAAGAGGGGGGAGTATAAAACTGAGGTAGAATTAAAAGAATTCAGATGGCAATTAAGGCTGAATTCACAGTTCCCACCTGGATTAAATGACAGTATTTCCATCAAGCCCATTTTAAAACAAAAGGCAAATGTTATTATTAATTCCAAGTAGTTGATTTTAGTAGTTGGTTATTTCTACATAATGCATTTCTATAAAAATATGTATTTATATTTTTGTATGCATTTTTTGAATATACCTAAATATTTTTGCATATATATTATTTTTAAAAAGTATTTAAAATTTAGAATATGAATTTAAACATAGTGTTTAACTCTTGTAGCTATTAGAACTATTCTATTAATTATTCGTGAGAGGAAGTGATGTGTTTTTTGAGGCAATAGTAATTGCTGAATGATGATAGGTAGTAGAGTACTATTGAAGTGGACAGAAATATGAACCAAAGTTGAGTCTGATGAAGCTATTTTTATAGCGAAAGTGCTTAGTCGTTTGGTTGGTGTGTTTTAATAAAGTACAGTTACTTCACTACGTGGTCCGGATTTTTTTATTTTCTGTTTTATTCAGTTATAGTTTGTTGTCCATTGTGACACATTACATTGCATTACTGGTTGCTATTTCGGCCCATGGTGTGGTTGCTACCTTTATTTTGGTGTCATGGAAGCAGCTATAAGAGAATTGACATTATCAGTACAAAAACTGGCAGCTCTTTAAATGATAGATCTGCCAATGATGGGTGGAATACCACTACTTTGACCAGCACTCAACTTGAATTATTTACGTTGCATTCGCCTATAGCTGAGGCGGCTGCAACTGATAGCAATTTGTCTGAAAAGGATTTTCCACCCTTGAGTAACTAGCAAGGTGGATGTACCATGACGAACCCAAAACCTGTTACTAGGGTCTTCCCCCTGGAAGAAAGGGATTTCACCGAATGGTTTACCCTACCAGAAATGGATTTCTCAGGCCTGCAAGAGGTGAGAAAGGAGACGCCGACTTCGAGAGAACACATAGCAAATTTTGAAAAAGTTTGCACCGAGTTTCAAGCTTTACAATTGGATAACATGTTTCTAACAAAAACGTTAGCCCTTAATCAGGTACCAAATGGACAAAGACTGTGGAAATTACCAATGAGTATTGAAGCAGGTACGTCAACTTTTCGTGAACTTGTTGGGTTACTAGATAAAACTGGGTTGGAAATGTTAAATATTATTATTCGGAATAACCAGATAAAATTAAGCCAGCTACAAGAGGAATAACATTGTTGAGCAACAGTATTCTGAATGATTTGTTGTTTAGTCAGTATAAAGACAGTTATACCAAGGTGCTACATAAAATCGATGACTTTGTTACAAAAGAATTCTATGAATAAACATAAGAAACTTGAAAGGGGCACTAGAGAATATAAAAATAAATGTGCTTATCCAGTTGGGTGGGGGCTCAGGGATTTCAATATTAATGAAAATCCTAGTGATGTTAGCAACCAGAATCACCAGAGGGATGATGAACCAGGAACTGGTAATACTTATGGGGTGAACCACCATTTTTTGGATCAGACCTCCGCGGTGAGGAGGTCAGAGAGACTCAAGAACAAGAGGAATGGTGAGCACTGGAACCAACAACAACAAGTGTATTACAACTAAGGGTGGGGAGTGAGGAAGAAGTTTTAAATGGACAAAATCCATTTTTAACTTGTTCACTGATGGTGAATATGATGTCACTTTGAATGCAAACAATGTAGATGCTTGTATTGATGTTTCAATGGAATGTGGTGATTTAAATGTGCAGATGACGTGTTGTGAACAAAAAACAAGGTTTTATTATTTACAGCTATACTGATTTTGAAATACAGGATGCACATTTTGATCTTTTGAGTAAAGGCAACACTGTTGTGCCCAGTTATCAGGCTGATATTGCGGATGTTTTAACTAGTTCAAAGTTAGAGATGAGACAATTGAATCTGAGTATTTATTTTGCTACAATGATTGGGAATAGGAATGATAGTAATGTTAGTAATGTTAATGAGCAGAGATTGCAGAGGAGAAGCACTTTTGTGCCCCCATATCATCATGATGTGTTAGCACTGGAAACACTATGTGAAAGAGAATTTAGAAATATGTTGTTACAGAATTATAAAATGATGGATAATGTAACAGTTGCAGAAAGAAGTGTATTAAATGACCTCATTAAAGATAAGAACTTGATTTACATGAAACTGGATAAAGGGGGAGGTATGGTGGTCATGAGTATGAGGGATTATTGTTCAAGGATGCATGAAAGTTTGAATGAGCATGGTACTTATGAGAGAATATCTAGAAATGAACTTATTAGAGCTTATACTATGATTGATTTATATTTATCTGATACATTTCTTGATGGCTCTATAGACCACACCTTATATAATTTTTTAAGGGTGGAACACCCAAGATTACCGGTTATTTTTGGCATCCCAAAAGTCCACAAAGAGGTCAGGAATCCACCATTTAGACCCATAGTGGCTGTGGGGGATTCGAAAACTGAACCCTTAGCAGCTTATGTGGACAAATGTGTAAAACCTGTTATGGAGGAAGCCGGGCATTTATTAAGGGATTCATGGCATTGCCTAGAAAGAATGAGAGCCTTTGATAACAACGATCATATTTTTTTGACTAGAGATGTGTTTAAACTATTCACGGTGATTCCCCATACTGAAGGTATTAATATGTTCCATGAGAGTCTTTTGAGTAGTTATAAGATGGATAAAAATAAGAATAGTTTGGTACTTGACTTTATGGAACTTATTTTAAAAAATTATTTTTTATGTTTTGATGGTGAAAAGACAGGAGTAGCAATGGGGGCTAGGTGCTCCCCCATATTTGCAAACCTTGTTCTCTTACAATGGGAAAAGGTATATGTGTTCCAATCTAAGTTTATGGTAAACATAAAATCCTACAATAGATTCCTGGATGATATACTTATTCTCTGGGAAGGGGATATCATGCAGATGGAAGAATTTCTTGAATATTTGAATGAGACAACATCTTTTTTAAGGTTTATTCATACTTGACATAGCAGTGAAATTAATTACTTGGACATTAGACTGTGTAAAACTAAGAATGGGTTAAGCAGCAATATTTATAGAAAAGAAAATTATTCAAATTCTATGCTGCATTATAAAAGTTGCCATCCTGGGTATCAAACTAAGAGTATAGTGAAGGGACAGATGGTGAGGGTTTCTCGGCTTGTTAGTGACAACAGTCAGTTTGAAGAAAAACTGTTCAAGCTGATAGGTATATTTTTGGGGAGGGGTTACCCATTGAAATTGTTAACAAATGTTAAGAAAGAAATTTTAAACAAAAGAGAAACCCTTTACTGTTCGATATTAAAGAAAGCAGATGTTATTCAGGTTGATGGCAGAGTTAATAATAATAATAATAATAATAATAATAATAATAATAATAATAATAATAATAAAACTGATGCTATGATCCTGAGTTACAATGCGACAGCCCCCAAACTGGCCATGACTTTAGAAAAAGGATGGAACTCCTGTCTTGACAATGATAATAAAACTCTGTTAGGCTATAAACCAAAGGTAGTCTATAGTAGAGGAAAAAATATCAAGGATTTGCTTGAAAAACAGCAGAGTGTTAATAGATACCAGGTGTCTTTAATGACAAAATGTGGGGCTTGCAAATATTGTAGGTACATCAACAATGGGCTGTATGTGATGATTAAGAATTATAAAGCTTCTATTGCTTGCCCTGGAAAATGTAACTGCAATACATCCATGCTGGTATATGTGGCAATCTGCACCACCTGTGAAGCCTATTATGTTGGCAAAACTAATCGCAGGCTTAGGGACAGGGTTGTTGAACACCTAAGGGCTATAAGGAATGAAAATGTTTATAATGCACTTTTTTACATAGTAAACAGTGTATGAATTTTAAAACAATTATTTTCTTTGTTATAGATAGAGTATTTTATAATGAGAAAGGGGGATTATAAAACTGAGGTAGAATTAAAAGAATTCAGATGGCAATTAAGGCTGAATTCACAGTGCCAGCCTGGATTAAATGTCAGTATTTCCATCAAGCCCATTTAAAAACAAAAGGCAAATGTCATTATTAATTCCAAGTAGTTGATTTTAGTAGTTGGTTATTTCTACATAATGCATTTCTATAAAAATATGTATTAATATTTTTGTATATTTTGTATGCATTTTTGTATATACCTAATTATTTTTGTATATATTATTTTTAAAAAGTATTTAAAAGTTTAGAATATGAATTTAAACATAGTCCCCCAGAATTACTAATCTTCCGTGTAAGACTAGATTAGTCTTATACGGAAGAGCCAGTGTAAGAGTATGATGGCAGCACGCCATGCATATTAATGAGGGCACGCTGCCTCAACTCTAAAGCTTACACGGAGAGTGGACAAGTGTAGGGGGTGTGTTGGACTGCCGAGCAGTCCAAAAATCCATGCCCAGCAATGAAGAAATGCCGCAACTTCCAGTTACATGAGCGAGTCCACTCACATGTGTACAATGTAACACTACACTCCCCCATATGTGAAACAACTTACAAAATTAAAAATAAAAATAATTTTTTTTCTTCCGATATAGCTGCCCGTAGTTGCGTGGGTTTGTGAGGGTTTGCCAATTGCTTAGCTACAGTTAGCAGCTTAGACACCAGAAGAGGATAATAAGAAAAATATATGCAAATTAAGCAACATAGTGATAGCATAGTGGTTAGAGCCTTCGCACAAAGAGGAGGAATTCCCGGTTCGAGTCCCACTACTGCACGTTCCATTTTCAGTGGGAAATCTGTATACAAAAATATTTCCTGACATTTTTTATGTATAAGTTTATAAAAAGCATTGAAATGTTAAATGTAGTAGTGAACGAATTTTATATATATATATATATATATATATATATATATATATATATATATATATATATATATATAAAGGTGAAATGGTTATGCATTCTGAGGCCTGAGTACCCTATTTTAAGCAATATAAAGCACTTCTAAGCACATTTTACCAGTATTGAGCATATTTAAATACAATTGCGTGTAGCTGCACACCACGCCAACCAGTGCAACCTCAATATCTTTGCGCGTAGCTGCACAACCGCGCTAACTAGCGCAACAGCAATGTCTTTGCGCATAGCTGCACACCACGCTAACTAGAACAACGGCGGGCAACATCGGGCAAAGTCAGGCAAAGTTGAGCAAAGTTGGGTAAACATGCTCACATCTGCTTTACTATCCCTTAACCAATCAGATCTGCCCAGCAGGAAAATAAAAAGCAGTGACAGGTCTCAAACTCAGGATACTGTGCACTATAGTCACGGAACTTAACCACTAAGCCATGACAGCATTTCACAAACATGTACTTTCAACAGACACATATTTATCAAAGGAATTTTAAACATTGCCAACATCAGCTAAGCAGGCGTTCCTACAGCTGAGTTTTTCCAAAACTGGCCAATCACAAATAAGTGTGGGAAATGAGGCATATTTAAGCTCCACAGGTGGGAATATTTGCTATAACTGGTTGTAGCTTCTTTCTGCAGTCAGCATGGCTGGTGTTGGTGAAGGCACTCGATTTAGAGTGCAACGCTGGGGCATCCAGGAGTAAAAAAATTATGGTTTGGCTCCTCATCCACAAACATGAGGAAAGACTCCTGCAGGGCCAGTACCAGGGTACCCAATATAAAATGGAGGCTGGAACAGTCTTGCCCGTGATCTCACCAGTGCCACTGGTGTTCCTCGGACTGGTGAGCAGGTCAGGCACCATTATTCTGACCTGAAGCGATGTAGGGGGGATGAACTGGACCAGTGGATCCAGGAATCTAGTACAATGCCTAATGCCCCAGTACTGAGTAAGTAGCCATTGTATTAAGTAGTTAAGAATTGCTATGCTTGTCTATACTATGGATAGGTATGTCTCAATATCACTGTATTTACTTCACAGCTGCAGGCGACCGGGCTATGAACCTGCAAGCCCATGAAGATAGGCTGCAAAGGCTGCGTCATGAGGTAGGTTAGTAATTATTCTGCACGTACTTCTATATAAAATAAATGAGAGAGCCTTCAAAAAGTCTTTTAACCCAATAAATAAAGGTGTAATAATCCTTTAATAAATGTATTCTTCATGGAGTGCATCTTGTCATTTTCTTTGATATGTTGTTGTACTGTTGCATTCTACAAATAGTAGTGTTGTATTAAGCAGTGTCAACCCACACTTGGGTAGGCCTATATAACATGGATGAAGGGAGTGCCAGTAGCTTGTATGCATATGTACAGCCCTCAACTGTTGGTTCATGGCCAGCATGTACAGGTTAATCTGGCACATGAGTAGCTTGGTATTGTGTTCCCCAGAAATGTCAGTGTGCTGCCAGAAATGTAGGGAGCTGTTAACATATAACTGATACTTTCACCTGAACAAATCTAGATAATTATATGAAAGTAGAGCTGTCAGTGTACCTTCTTAGCAGTAGTGTGTGTGAGCAACTCTCAAAATATGTTGCAGTAACATCTGCATCTTGGACAGTTTGTATGCAAGATACAGCTCATGTATATAATGATCTAGCAAAATCTAATTGCACAATATAAGGACATTGGGTAGTGTAATAATACAGGTAGGGGACATATAACTGCAGTTAATAGGAATGTAGTGTAAACTAGAAGGATATATAAGTTGTTAATTGAGCTTTCATTTTCCACCCTACTGTATGTGCATAAAACATGCAATTCCACACCTCAATCGGCATGTCTAATCTCAAAACATTTGTTGGGACATATGTCCTATTGGTTTATAAATATTTGCATTTCTTTCTATGCATGTGCCCTGTTAAAAAACACAATATTGGTGGCCTGTTGCCATCAATTAAACCTGCATGCTGTTGTAATGTCCACTATTGTTCTATATATGCATGTGTCATGCTTGCTTTTCAACTGTTGAAAATCTGGTGTGTTGGGTTAATGGGAATACTTCTGCATGCTGTTATAACTAATTTGCATTGATGTTGACTGTTACTAACCCATATCTTTATTAAACTCTCAAAAACATAGTTCGTATGGGAAGGCCGGTCCCAGCGGACCCACCTGTCCCAACTCAGCTGGCATCTGGCACCAGCAGATCCAGTCCCCAGCCTGGGACCTCCTCCTTCATTGGCCCTGTGCCACCTTTGGGTGGAAGCACTGCAGGGGATGGGGCTTGGCCCCCCCATGCAAGCATGGGTGGAGTGGCATTTATAACCCTTCATAGGGTCCGGGCTGTGGTGCATAGAGAGATTGAATGTTCTGTTGCAGAACCTCTACTCCAGCTTGAGGCCCAAGTGGCACAACTCACAGGCCAGCCTGCCCCTCCTACACAGCCCCCAGCACAGCCACCTTCTGAGTCGTAAAGGTGCAGTGGTGATTGCCCATGGGTGGGGACCTCAATCCCACTGTTTCCACCTGGGGGCTCATGGGCTTGCGATTTCCAAACACCCCTCCCCATCAAAGGTGTTCACCCACCACATGTGTCATATACCACCCCTGTATGCATCTTGTTTGTCTTGTCTATTTACCTCCCCAACCTACCTCCCCAAATATACCTACTTCCCCTACCCCACATTCCACTCTCACCTGAAAAAAACAAAAGGGCAATCTGCTCCAAAAAAAAAAAAAAATTACACCCCATACATAGCTGCCCATTTTGCACACATGTCCACTGGACACATGAAATGTTATTTAATTGACATTACAACATACTTTGTTGTCCTCACCCCTCTCTCAGGGGTTGAAGGGTTCAATCTACCTCCAAATTTATTGCATATGCACAGCTGTTGCTGTTGAAGAAATGGGCAGTTATGGATCTTCCCTACACCCATCCTGCACATCCCAAGCTATTTTCCATACTGTCTTTCCCTCTTTGTGCCCCTTTTTCACCACTTTCCTATCTCCCCATTTTTCTTTTCTTTCAAAGAAATTAGTGCAGAGGTGAGTGGGATTAAGCACTATTAAGCAGTAGTGAGCGGGTTTGCGCTTGTTTGCACTTAGCTAAGCAATGCACAGCATTGTGCAAACCCACAGAAACCCGCTTACAAGTGCTTAAAAGTGCCTTAGTCACTCTGTATGTGAGGGCCCTTGTTCTGCTCAGGAACAAAATAAAACACCAAACCTTGCACACACTACACAACATGAAGTACCACTAAGCCACGGTAGATATACATCAAGTTGGTGCTTAAATAATTATATCATGCATCAGAATGAGTGAATGTAAAAGAAAATTAGGAATACCATACCACACAACTTGTTCTGTGGATGTTGACCAACAGTTGTTGTGGGATTACATTACATGACTGTGATAAGAGAAGCAGCCATTCTAGCAGGAAATAATGTTACACCATCACTTAACAACCCCACACAGTATCACAGCAGGACAAACACTGGCATATCTGTTTAGGGCAGGGGGGAGGCAGAAACACAGAGGCATATTAGCCTTTCTGCTGTAACACACTGTGCAAATAGCTTTGGAAGGAGTTTTAGAAGCATACCCTTATGTAGGAATACAACACTGAAATACAAATGGATGTAGCCATGTACTGGTAGCAACCAACTGTAAGAATGCCATTGCTCTATTGCTGAAAAGACCTGTGTGGTGCACAGACAAAAAAATAACAGGCTATTCACTGGCTATCATGTGGATAGGTCCACAGTTGGGAGTTACACAGACTACATGCCTTGATAAACTAACATGTACACCATAACCCAGTAAGTCCAGCAAGATAAAATTCACACAATACTACTTATGCTCTCTGTACTTCTGCAACTCTACCCAAATGTAGAATATACTTGTGTGTGCAGGGTCTTCTGATATGAGAACTATACCAACCAATTAATTCCCTCCAGTAGAGCTCTTTTGAGTGTGTACCTTTAACTCCTAGTGGGTGTGGCTTCAGCATTTAAAAATTGAAGTTATCACCTTACATTTTTAACAAATACCCATTGACCGAGGTCATATATAAATACAATTGTGTTTGCTATCATGTATGCTTCAAGATAAAATTTTCCAATACCTTGTATGTAACATGGTTTTAGAATTATTAATGCAAATATGAACAGGCAATATTTGATGCCTAGAGGAGCAGTAGGGTGTAACTGCAGAAACGCCTGGAGACGTCAGTCAGCTGTAATGAGTTACAATGATGTCCACACCAAACAAGGATGATCTCCATCTTGGAAAGCTGAAAGGGCCACGTCTACATGAGTCAGTAATTTATAATACCGGGTTGCTATGACAGTGATTACTGCAATTACTACACAGCAGGCTGCATGCAATTAGCAAATGGTGGGCACTAATTGGTGCAGAGGCCATCACATGCTCATGTGCAAATTCCTACAAAAGCTGGCTGCAATCTCTGCCAACAAACTCAATAACTCTATTGCAGAGACTGACAGAGAGAGAGAGAGACAGAGAGAGACAGAGAGAAAAGGAAAAATAAATATCACCAAATTATACAAAGGAAAGGTATGTGGCACATATGCATCTACTGGTATGTAGTAGATGTTATTGAAGAATAGTCTACATAATATGAAACATTCATATGTGGCAGCAGTACTTCTTTATGCACAGATGTTCTGCGTAACTACTGCTATGGACAATACTGTGTGTACCTGTGGGCAGTGGGACATACCTGTGAAATGTGTAGCTCAGCATTAAATGTCAAAGATCTGATCCATGTTATCTGTGTTCTGTACAGTAGTGTGGTCAATGGCTGTTGGGGGGATTAGCACTTACATTATATAAACATGGGTGTGATAGAACAACACATGCATGATAGTCATATTAGCATTGGCAACTGCTGTAGCAGTCTAGTATGCTTATCTAGCATCTGTTGCCATATAAACCCCCCCTAATGTTAGTCTGTGTTCATATGTGACACCTGTCTGTGTAGCAGCAAGGCCCAACAGTTCAGCAGTGAGGTCCAGGGACTTACAACAGTGTGAACCATGTGTGTTTGTGCCACACACATACGGAGAAATATATATGTGTCATATATATTCACATCTGTATATGTGCATAGAGCAGGGGACATATTGCAACTGTTTGCGAAGGGGGGAGATATATATGTTGGTGAAGGTTAATATGCGCATATTTGTATGTAGGTTTTAGTGTGTGACAAACAAGACAGCATACAGTGCTGGTGTATGACATGTGGTGGTTAAACACTGTGGGTAGTTTGTTCAGTTTGCAATGCTGAAGCCAGTAAGGCCTGCTAAAGCTACCTGGGCTGTGAACACCTTCAAAGCTTTTATCCCAAGACTGTGCGATTTTATTACATTACTGTACACCTTACATCCTTTATATAATTGATATTCTCACTATGAAAGGTGAAATGTATATGTGCCTATGTATATATGTATATGTAGACAAATGGATGTGTATATGTATATATACATATATGTATATATATATATATATATATATATATATATATATATTTATATATACTCATACACACCTACATCTACTTGTTGCAATAAATTCTCTGTACTGTTGACTGACTGTGGTGGTTAATATGTTTGTGAATACGTCAAATATATGTATCTGTGGGATAGCTTAGTGGGAAACTGTTTATGTTATATTATTATGGGTCCTTGCTTTGATCCTAGCAAAAGCTGTGTATTCTGTTGCTAGGCAGAACAAGTGCTATTGCATACAGTATGATTAAATCCCTTGGTTTTAACTAGGGTGTGTCATTGGAGGCTAAAGCACTACATCTATGATTATTGATTGGTACCGATGTTGAATGCAAATCCTGTGTGTACTGTAGACTACAGAGGAAAAAACAACAAAAATACACACATACATACACACACACACACACACACACACACACACACACACACACACACACACACACACACACACACACACACATATATATGGATCTCCTTTCTAATGTCAAAAGACTGTAATCGCAAATTTCATAATGTCAAGATGAAAATGTCGAGAATGCTGTTTATCGAAATTTCAGAATAAAGAATTTGAGAATGCCAAAATGTATGTAATTTTGGTGCAATGTTGCTGTTAATTGTATGCTGTTCCTTTAAGGTGTAGTGGTTTGTGGGATATAAATATGGCAGCTGATGTGCGGTGATATACGGAAGCTTAAGGTAGGTGTGGGGTACTTAAAGCTTTGGAAGAGAAATGTTTTATGTTTTAAGTTGTTAGTAAGTTTAATGATTAGATCAGAGTAGGTAGGTGACAGTAGGTGTGTACTAGTTTTGCAAGTGGTGATTTTTGTAGAGGCAGGTATGTGTGTTTCTCGCAGGTATGGTTTTGAAAGTGTGCAATGAAAGTGTAGGGCACGTAATGGTAGATTTGCAGTTTTTTTCGTGGTAGTGCGACCTCGGAGTTGATATATATAATTAGCAGGGAGTGCAGGGAGGCTTGCCCCCCTGCTTAACCACAGAGGAATAGGTTGTTGTTGCTTTGCTTGTTGGTGTGGTTTTTCATGGTGGAGGGAGGACGGTTGTATTTGTCTTTCATTTTTCGATGTTTTGAAAGTCGATATTTTGGAGTTTCGGGTTATTGTGTTTTTGACATTTTCATTTCGACATAATGAAATTGTAGTATTTTGACATTAGAAAGTAGATCCATATATATATATATATATATATATATATATATATATATATATATATATATAGTTAGGCCCATTCTTAAGCACAACTTGGTATTTTGTCATTTAACAATAGAAGATGTTCTTAGAAAATTTACAAAAGTCTAACAGGTTTCAAATTTCAAGCAAACAGAGAGATTATCCAGAAATACAGTAATTCAGTTTAGAATATAGATATCTTAGCAGGGGTCAGAAACATTTTTGGAGCAAAGAGCCGTTTTATCCTAAAATGTTTGACCCTAGATTTACAAAGAACAGCAATGGGAACAGAAGGGTGTTTGAGATTGGATTTTTTAACACAATATGGGTATATATGTATTTAATACAAAAATAAAACTTCAAGTTCTTGCAGAAAATGGTAGCACTATTCAATATTGTCATAATCCACAGTTTTCTCAAAAGTAAAAAAGACATTAAATCTTCCCTTCCCCCACACAATGAGGAACAAAATATTCATTTCTACTGTATTTCTGATTCACATATATGTAGAAATCTGAGGAACAATTAAGCAATAAGACATGGCAATGTATGCATTCTAGTGAAATCCTGCTGACATAGTCAGCTAAAACACTGAACAAACTAGGTTGTCACCATTATCCAAGAGTGATGTTATCACAAATTATACAAACACAGAAACTTTAAAGTACCAGATACAGGCATTGGGATTGTTTAAATGAGTCCTACCTCTAGTGGTAAGATAGCCTTAACTCTGATCCTGCTTATGAAGTGTTTGATTGGATGTAGGACAAACCATCATCAAAACAATCACCACAATTGATTTGTTACCCATTAGCAGAGCAATGACAAACTAAGAAGAATAAAATAAAATGAAGATGTTACCAAAACTCAACACTCTCCTGGGAATTTCTGATTTTACATATTCCACCGGAGAATTTGGACAAAACAAAAAAGATTGTAATTATGAATATTAGTTTACTAATGAAATTATATATAGCCACAAATTGGTTGAACCCAGCACAGGTGTCGTGGCAAAATTTCAGGCTGTTAGCAATTAAGCATATATTAGCGCACAAATTGTTAATTAGAAATAATAAGAAAAGTATAAACAGCACAAAAATTTGGGAACAACTCTTTAATATTATTTTGGCGTAGCGGTTCCTATCCACTTTCCGTCAGGACATTCTGTATGTGTACCAACACATTCTTGGATTAGATAGAAAATGTAGAAATAATACAAATTATTGGCTTGAGTTGGTTTATAATTGTCTATTGTAGATGCTTTTATGTTTAATTTTTTGTGATTTTAATTTCCTGTACTTGGTTAAAATGATATTTATTCTTAATGTATTATAGGGAAATTCAAAATGGAACTAAAACATTGGAAGCAATATTGTACATAATGTAAATAGTGTGTGAAATGTATAATGGTTTGGCAAAACAATAAAAATGAGTATTGGAAAAAAAAAATAAAATGAAGATAAGGTAATACTGCAAATAAAAGTGCCTATAAACCTCCTCTACTCTCCACAAGAGCACTCATCCTGTTTGTTTGTGAGGATTTACAGCCTGTTGTTTGAAAGATTTTATTTGTTCTTTATAAACTTGTGCTGGTTTTATTTTGATTTTATCTGCTGAACACGCATTCTACTCTCTCTTCGTGGTGATACTGCAGTGCTTTTGTTTAATCTACTCTCCACACCCGGTAATACAATGTGTTACAAGCAGTGCAGCTTATAAAAATGAGTGTCAGGAAAAAAAAATCTTATTTTAAAACACATGATTTGTGGCATATAAAGAACTTCATCACTAAATGCATTTGTCATAAAGAAGCATTTGAAATTGCATACATCTGTTGTTCATTTACTCTGTGGTCAAACTTCAGCTAAAAGTTGCTTACTGATGACTGCATGTAAACAGATAAAAATAAAAAAAAATAGTTCATGGTTTGACAACAGCATACCTTGTGTAAGTCTCTCCTATTTCTCATGTATCCATTTTCCTAAAAGTGCCAAAATAAATAAATAAATAAATAAAAATAAAAATACCTTTTTTTTCAGCTCTGGTCAACAGGAGACCATAAAGTGACCACTTCCTAACTGCCTTACATAGCGGGAACTGAACAGTTTGTTTAAATTTCCCTCCAACTTCCAACTGTCAGTCAGAAAACACAGGGCAAACAAGCAGCTAATGTGGAAGTTATTGCTGGTTCTAAACACTCAGGGCAAGCAGCTACTTAGCTGTGGAAATTCAGCTGCTTGGCCACAGACATGGAAGTTTAAGAGAAGAGCCGCAGCGACGTAGTCAAAAAGCCTTATGTGGCTAGTAAGCCGCAAGTTGTTGACCACTTAGGGGAAAGTTACATCTTGCGTTTAAGCATGTGGGTTCTGTTGAACTAAGAGTGGTTTTAGGCCTTGAATTAAAAAAAAAAAATAACTAGACAAGGCCAGGAGGTTCACTTCTTACATCTGAGAAGGCTGGACTAAAGAAAGGAATATTTATTTATCTCAATATATTCTACTATTATGGAATAAGTTAACACTAAATGTGTATATAACAATATCATTTAGTGTTTATAAAATAAGGCTAGATGATTATAGAGAAGTTTAGAAAGTATATGCATGGGTTAAAGGATTATGCTTTCTTTGTTGGCTTTATAACATAATTACAGAATAACCCAAAATATGAAAGGTATTTTATGAAATTGCATACTTCCATGATATTTTTGAAGACACTGGTTGCACACACCTTGCCATCAAGACCCTTGACAGTTCAGAGAGAGACTGTAGTATATAAGCAGGATGGGCTTTCACTATAATGTGCAGATTATTGTTTGTAATATGTCTTTGAACCACCCAGGCAGTTCCATTCTCACATTTGGCATGTCTGAATTATGCCAAAGATGTGTGTAAAGGATTTCCAACATGTCATCTAGTTGTTAGCTGCATACACATATTAGAGAGGTCAATAAGCACACACAGTTAGCACATAATCAGGGAAATTACAGTATATGATATGTGGTTTGTTGTATGTTGGAGGTGATGCCAGATGTGCCATAGAGCCATATGTGAGACCGAACACTGTTCATAATTGAATCATTGGGTCCCTGTGCATAGTCTACACTAATTCTATCAATGTTTCTGGAACTATGAACCATCATAGGACTGCCCACATCATCTTTCTTTGGCCCTTGTCATATCCTTTTCCCCAACTCTAGTCCAGTGGACTGGTGAGCAGGATGTTGCCGGCATCCCTTATGAAAGATGAATGACTATCTTCTTTATCTTTCTGTCTTTGTCTTGCAACCTGAGTTAGTTTATTTGTGCCATCTACTGATTCACTTTCCAGAAGATGGTAGAGTGCCTCCAATACACTGTTCTTTGCTATGGCAACTCCTTTCTTAGCATCTTTGTTAGTGAACTAGTATTCCTTCCTAGCCTGGTCTGTCTTTTCTATCTCCCAATTTTTCCTGCATGCCTTCTTTCTTTTGATGACCTCCTTAACATCTGCAGTCCACAACCAGTTATTTACCTTATTTCCACACCTGGCTCAGTCACACATCTGTTCTGTAGTCCTCACACATGTTGTTTGAGGCACTGCCATTCATCTTTAACTCCGCCATTGTCCTCCTCTTCTTGGGAGTTTAGAGATCTAATGAATTCCTTGAACTGTTGTACTTTCTCTTCTGTCAACTTCCAGGTCTTCAACCTAGTCACTGTTGACCTTACAGCTGTCTCTGACCACTTCTTGCAGCTGATTGTGGCAACCAGTGGTTTATGCTGTGGGACAACTATTCCATTGGGAATGACTTTGAAATAGCTGATTCTACCCCAGTGCCCTTTTCTTGCTAGGAGGATGTCTACCTGAGTTGCATATTGGCTACCCTTGTATGTGATCTTTTGACTGTTTCTCTTTCTGAACCATGACTTGGCTAGTATTGGCTACCCTTGTATGTGATCTTTTGACTGTTTCTCTTTCTGAACCATATCTTGGCTAGTATTGGCTACCCTTGTATGTGATCTTTTGACTGTTTCTCTTTCTGAACCATGTCTTGGCTAGTATTGGCTACCCTTGTATGTGATCTTTTGACTGTTTCTCTTTATGAAGCATGTGTTAGCTACTATCAAGCCATTTGCCGGACAGTAGTCTAGAATGGCCTCTCCTTCTTTATTCCTGTGCCCCACCCATGTGGACCCAAGCAGTCATCATTTCCTGTTCTGTCTGTCCTGATATGTACATTCAGGTTACCCATTATTAACACTAATTCATGTTGCCCTGCTTTATTTAATACATCCTGCAACTGGTGTCTTAATTAACTGTTCTCTTCACTATCACATTCCTGCTGTGGGGCATAGGCTCAGATTATGAATATTGTCCTATCATTAGACTGGAGTCTCACTGCCATGAGTCTGTTACTAATTCTGATGACATCGCTCATTGCCTTCTGAAGCTTTTGTCTCACCAGAATTCTCACACCATTTCTAGCCTGTTCTTCTGAGTAGTAGACTCTAAATTCCAAGCCAAGCATCTTTGCTGAACTGCCCTTCCATCTTTTTTTTTGGATACATAGGATGTCCAGCCTCTTCCTTATCATCATGTCATCCACTTTCAAACTCCATCCTTTCACTGAACGTACATTAAGTGTAGCAATTGTTAGTTGACGTTTGGCAGGTTGATTAGTTTTATATCCATATTTCACTCAACAGAGTTATCCCAGGTAACACAGTCTGGGCAACTGGGCACAAGATGGTCTAACACAAAAAATGGCTGGTTCAAAAGTCATTGATTAAAACTCAATGCCAAAAAATGCATTATAATGCCTTTTGGGAAAACAGCCACCCAGGCTAATTACTCCATTGATAAGACACCCCAAAGAGTTGAGTCAGTAGTCAGGGATCTGGAAGCATATGTAGAAAGTAGTCTGGCCTTTGACCAACATGTGGCCAAGGTAGTAAGAAAATCATTCTATGTTGCCCAACTTATAAGTAAAGACATAGCATCCAGGTCCAGAGAAGTCATAGTACCACTTTAATTGGCCCTTATCAAACCCATCATTGAGTATAATGCCACCTTTGGCATGTACTTGACCAGACATATGCAACAGCTGTAATGCTCACAAAGGCTCCTTACCAGGAGAATTTATAGGTTATAAACACATTGTTCTATGTGAATGTCTTAAAGTCCTATCTGTATACTGTGTCTCCTACAGGTTACTGAGAGGTGATCTATGCCTGACATACAGGGCAACCCTGGATCCATCTCTGATGGAACTCTTGCACATCTGCAAAATGAACAGCATAAAAAAACACCATATCCAAGGATTTAAATTTTGCGTATGACATAAATTGGACATCTTGCCAAGACAGTTATATGTCTCAAAGGGTCTACATGCTTTAGAACAGGCACCCCATATATGTGAAGCAAAGTCTATCCATAAACCTATTTAAGAGTAACATTGACCGATTGATGGGTAATCAGAAATTCACCTGGGCCTGACCATGGGTCTGTGATAGACAGACACAAACAGTAACTATGCCCAAAGTAACAAAACCCTCTCCCCTCAAAACCTTTATAAATTCCTAACTAACATACTCCTCCTAATAAATGTCCATAACACATATGTACACAATTGGGTTGGGTTGCTTGGCTTGATTTATAAAGGCTCTAGTGGTTGTTAACCTAGTATATACCTATAAACCTATGAAACTAAAGACATGACATAAATAATGTATTGAATTACACAGTATGTCAAAAGATAGCTGCTCCACAAGTAATATTTTACAGTGTGCTTGACATTCACATATTGTGCATGCTTTATAAGGAAATCAGCACCTATTGTAATAGCAAAACCATATGAAACATATGAGCATATGGACAGACATGTAGGAGAATGCATGAGACAAGCTAATAGTATTTTTTAGGACTTGTCCATGTGCAATGAGCTCTTGACAAATTGTTGACCACTGTTTATGAGATATAACATACATTCTGCATACTTCAGGATGATAACCTAATATACAGTAATCCACCATTATATAAAAGAGACAACACCATCAATGAGTCAAACAATTATATGTTTGTTTACAGTTTGGGAAGAATGTAGGACATTAAAAAATGAACAAGCTGTATTCCTAATTCATTTGCAGGGAAGTCTATAAGGAAACAGAGCATGGCCAAAAACATGGATCACTTTAGCACCAGTCTGTCTTACTGAGGCATAGCCACATAGAATGTTATAAGAATACCACCTGGGGTTGACCTCATGTACTGCTATGAGACCACACAATGCCACAACCACATAACTCCATGGAGCACTGAAAGGGTGCCACAGAGGGCTGAGCTGATATATCATAATATAACCCCAGTAAGTATATCCCATAAGGATGTGCACATCTACCATAGTAGGACCACATGTTGCTAAATTTGTTTGAGGCCTTGCATCACAATGGGATCACGTTACACTATGTTCATCTACAAGAAGTAACAGGATGCATAATCATTGCCAACCAATATTTTACCTACAGCACAAGAATGGAAAGAATGTTCTGGTCATGAGTGCCTGCCACCTGCCATTTTCTGGATATGTAACCAGTTACTTGGCATAAGTCCCAGGACATCACTGAGGAGCCTTGCAAAATGTTCTAATTGCTTCAAAGTACTTTCTACTTAAATTATTTGCTCAGTGTAATTCAGAAGAGAGATGGAGGATGGGGGAAATAAGACCCTGGGAAATATGGAGCAGCTTGTTAACAGCTTATGACCTTTAATTTTCTTCACTAACTGCCACACAAAGTAAGTACTGAAAATCATCACTATTCAAACCCTCTCAGGGAGACTGATGAATTGTTAGTCTCTGTCTTCTTAAACACTTGGTCTTGACTTCAACTGTCTCACCTAATTTGCATGTATTAGTTTCATCCAGTCTGTTTGGGTCTCCATCTAGCTTCAGCAATCCTCCATTCACAAATTTGTAGAATTGTAAATCAAACAAGAATACCCATGTCTGATGCCCTCCAGTAGAGTTTAATTTTAAAATCCCTAAACATTTTGAAAATATCACTATAAAATCATGGATTATATTAAATTTCATAGTATCTTGTTTGTACATAAAACAGAACTTAAAATATCACCCTTGTCATGATAAGCATAGTGTATGTAGGCATACACTCAAACTAAACAAAATGTAAGAAAAAGTATTGGTTATATTAATACATAATGCATTATGTACCACCAAAGCAGATAAGTAGAGCAGACACATATTTTGCACAATTTTGCTTCAAATAAGATGGTGTTATTAGCTTCTTATAATGCATATTCTTTATTTTTATTCAAAATTCTTATTTTTATCATTAGCTAGGATCCCTATTATTAATTACAGTTTTCCTCAAGAATACGGATAACATATACAGTGATAGCCATAAAAGATAAATATTAATGTCCAACCTTATGGGTAATAGTGTGAATACTTGAATACTGGATCACCCAGAGGTATAGTGAGACTTGGCTTTGTAGGTATAGGCTCTTATAAGCTCACTCCTGTATAATATTTACATGCCAGCAACACTGAAAGGTAGTACTAAACTTGTCAGATGAATTAGCTGTAAAGGTGGAGTTGTTTCAGTTATTAAATATGTTTTAAATATTATGCTGATATGAATATCTCTTTCCCTGAAATCAAAATTTGCAGCTTAAATTGGTAAATAATATTCCTGCTGCAATTTTAGTCAGGCCTGATGCATTTTTCCCCTAGGTGAATGTGTATTTTCTTGGAAAATGCTTGCACTTGTGAAACATAGGAAGATGATGTCACAAAATTCAGTATTAAACATGGCTGTATTGTGTGCCATCTATGTCAGTTGAGCTATTAAAATGTTCAAATGTTGTTTGAAGACATGTCCCAGGTAGCAGCCAATCATATGGTATACTTCAGATGTCCTCCTCTTTCATATAGTAATTTATGACTCAGCAAATGAGTTAATTCATCAGTGCATTACTACTGAAGATGGTACAGGCATATAAAAGAAATAACTTCAAAAACAAAAACTTTTTCTCAAAGTTGTGGTCAAGCAAATAAACAAGAGAAAATACATATCTAAAGATGCATTATTTTCTGCTGCTACAAAGCAAAACATGACATGATAACTTAAGACAATGACTACAAAGATTTTTGACTTTCTAAGGATTAAAAGCCTCAGATAGGGAGCAGTACAGAGATTCCTTTGATCAGTCAGACACCTTTATTTTGCTGGAAGCTAAAATATCAGTCTTGGAAATAATACTAAATTGCTGAACTTTATGTATTTTAGTATAACAGTTTGACTCTGAAAATAAAATAAGACAGAAAATATCAGACTATTAGCTATCTTGGACTTGAAGCAAAACAATTTGCTATTTTGCTTTGATCTGGATATCTCAAACTCTAAAGCAATCACTATACAAATTGCTGCTTGAGCTATGCTATCCCCTTTTTTATTTAGATGTATTACTCAGAAAAAATATTCTCTGATATGACAATTCTGGGCTTTCTGTTAAAAAAGTATTGCTTTATTATGGACAGTCAGTTCATTGCGATAATGACTTTTGTTTGTGTTCCCATTGTATGCTGTACATTAGCAATTGCAAGTCCCCAAACTCTTAAAAATTAGGCAGGATTAGGGAGGAAATGTATACTAAGTGTAGAACTGCAGTACCTTAGACAATTTTCCTTTTCTCTGAGATACAGCAATCTTGATGTTAAAAAGTATAAACATATATGAGGTGGAACAGCCTTTCACTCCATGGGGGTTTTGTGACTTTTTAGAGTCTCATTTATTAGACAGACATCCTATAGTTTTCTAACATGAAAAAGAATAAGGTTATGTTTCAGAAAACTTTGCTGCATTATGGTGAGCGAATTTGTATGATAAGCAGCCACATGCAGGTTGTGTGCAAGTCAGAGAGACAGATCCACTAAGGGAATTGTCAAGCAGCAGTGCCAGCCGTAACATATGTTGATAGCCATATAATAACATGATAATGAGCAGTATTATTAAAATGAGCATCATGATGTATGCAGATCAGGTGAGACAATATGATGGATTGTTGCATAAACATATACGTGCAGTACCACAGTGCCATGCAGTGTTTGTACATGAACATTGCTGAATCTCCATGTTCATATTAAGGGGAACTGCGAAGAAAAAAGACTTTAAGGGATGCTGCTGTATTAGTAAATATGTATCTGCAGCAAGCCCTTATTGCTGCAGCAAACCATGATAGCTGACAGTTAGGACAGAGCCGTTCCGACTTTGAGTGTAGGTCCTGTGGTACAGGGTTTGATGCCCTCAATGGCATACTGTGTGACCTTGAGCAAGTCACTTAACCAGACATTGCTATCTTGTCACCCCTGAAAAGAGACTGTGTGTCCACTAGGCTCACTTGGTTAACAAATGGGTATTATTATTAGTAGTATTATTATGGTGGTGCATGTATTTACCCCCAGGCACACTGTGTCAATCAACCACACTAACATTCATGGACTCCATGTACAGACACTGTGGACCAGTATCTTGTAGAGAGGAAGACCATAAAAGACACTGTGGATATGTAGCTACATTGTTTTTAGCCTGTGGAAGCCATGGAATACCTATCCCAGTGGATACCAAGGTATGTGTGGCTTTATGTATAGTAGCTACAGGGACCTTTCAGTGACCTACTGGGACACAGTCAGGGTGTCACAGTCATCTGTCTTGAGAAAACTCTATTTATCTATGCCATACTTCAGTGTGTGGGGAAGCATTAGTGGCTCTCATGTAGCACAAATGAGAGAGGAAACACCATACAGGACCTCTATGATATAGCCTGTTTTCCTGAGGTACTGGGTGCCATAAACTGCACCCACATTGAAATAAAGGCCTCATATCATGAACTGGGAAGGAGGTATGTGAGCTGTAAAAGTATCATTCCATCAAACCGCAGTTGGTCTGTAATACATAGGGTATCATTTACAGTGTGTTTGAAAGACACTCAGGCAATTATCACAGCTCCCAGCTATGGTAAACCTGTGACATGTATAGTGTTTTGCAAAGGGTGACTTCCCCTAGGGAAAGTCTTGTTTGCAAAACTGGATATGGTCTAGAACCCTGACTGACACCTATCAGAAATACATGGAATGAATCATACCAGGGGTGCAGCTATGCTAAACTATAAGCAAAAAGCATTACTGAGCATATGTTTGGGATGTGAAAGTCATGATCTCACTGTCTGAATTCATCAGTGGATGCCTTGAAGTATGATACTGGCACATGTGAAAAAATATTTACATATGTACAATGTTATATAATATCATACTTGGGAGAGTTGCAGAAGGAGCAGTTTTCAGCAGATCAGGCACTGGAGGTATACCCAGATGAGGAGTAGGTGGAGGAACCTGCAGGTGGATGCATTATGATGTGGCTTTAGCAAAAAGTTACCAGCTAGGACATAGCTTCAACCAACAGTGAAACTGAGTAACATAGGTAGACAGCAGTAAAAGTGATGTTTACAAAACCAACACCTGGCTGTGCTTACCCATGCACTGGTTGGGCTACACTGCACATCTGACATAGGCAGGCCAGGTAATAATATATAAAGGGCATGACACATTATTTCCATAGATGGAGGAGGGAACATATGTGGATTTCTTTCACAGGGAAATGTTTGAGTGTTAAGGACAATTAAAAGCAAGACTAAACTTATGTGAATGGGGTGTGTGTGTGTGTGTGTGTGTGTGTGTGTGTGTGTGTGTGTGTGTGTGTGTGTGTGTGTGTGTGTGTACATGTGTGTGTGTGAACCAGCTGGGATGCATAATCCACAGCAGTAGTAGCAGTACTGTGTATCAGTCTACTGGTCAAGTCTAGTGCCTACATTGAATAGGGTTGATCTGGCTCAACCAGGACTAGTACTGGTTATACCACACTGCTGGCCAAATGACCATGTGTGACCATGAACAATGTCCATTACCAGATGTGCAACTACTGTGACAATATAGCCATGGGGATGTCCTCTACAGGCAATAGACACCTCCACAAAATATGCAGGAAGTGTTAGCAAAGCTTGTGAATGACCTAGGTCATCTATGGCCATGATGGCAGGAATCCATGGAGGTAGCAGTGGCATGGCTTTATTGATGGAATTTCATACATAGCAATCAGGCTTGAGAGGACATGGCATGTTCCAGTATGTGATTTAGTGTATCAAAACAATCACACATATGGAGCATGCACTACTGTGGATCATATCACACAACCGTTATCAGCCTTACTAACTCTGCCATGACTTGGGTGGTACCAGCCTTTGCCTCAGTGAAGGCCCTGCACATGTGCTGGATTATGGCAATTGACATATCAACTACAGGGAGAAGGTGGAAACCATATCTCCAGTGGGCACCACTACAACACCCACATGTGTTTACCTTGCCATGTCAAGTGTCTGATAGGGAGTATCACATGTCTGTTAGGGGGTATCACACTTCCCTGGCAAGTACTGTCCAAAGTGACCTGGCCATCATCCTCAAAGGTTGTAGAACCTCCACCATCAGGATGTAGTAACGTTTTGGTGGTGCTGCAAGGTGAATCACATGTGAACATAAAGGATAATACTCTGTATAAGCATAATAAAGCACCCAAAGTATACCTGAATGTCAGGTGTATGAATACTAGTATTTGCAAACCAAATATTTAAATAGCATACTATGTAGCAAATAGTATGCAGGTGGAATCCCTGATGCTGCTGTATAATCAGTATCAGAGAAATTTAATAACTTGGGCAGTGAGTAATGGAGCTGGAAGACTTAGAACTACTGTTGGGGATGAAGAACTCTACATACCTGGAGCACGTCCAGTTGGTAGTCTAGGTGACTGGTAAAGCTCTGGACCAGTATCCAGCACCCCACTGTGGGACCATGTGGAGGTGTCTCCATGAGAGATGGCTCAGACAGTTTCCGACCACATGTCACCCTACCTCCCCATGCATGGTGGACAGCTGTTTTTTTTTTTTTTTTTCCGTAGCATGAGTAATGTTGGTGGGCCTCTGATGAGTCACTCCAAAAGTGTGTCCCTAGCCACTGACAGCACTTATGTCTACCACCAGATTTTTCTTGGCACATTCCTTGTAGACCTGGTCAGCTACATTCTCCCCAGAGAGCCATCAGCCATGGAGACAGAAGGCCTGCACTAGCACCTCCTGCTCTATATACAATAAATTATTCTGGGTAGACTTTTTTTCAGCAGGCTTAGCAGTCTTTTTCTACTTGCTAAGTTTTTAGGAATTGCTGTGTAGATATGGAAAACCATGGTATTACCATACAACACTGTTCTCCCCCTTGTCCGTATGCCATGCTACTGGTATGTCTGCCAGATATTTCCATCCAGACAGTTCACTTAATGCCATATATATAACATTACTTAGCAAATGTCCCCCACAGTATGGCAACCTGGCATTCACATTCCCCAAGATGACATGCCTATTTCCTTTGTTTGTTAAAAAGATTTTTGCACATTTGGTACATGTCTACGCTATGGAACAGGGAAATGGATTTAAACAATGTGATGCCAGTCTGAATATGTCATGTGTTTTGAATATTTGCTGCTAAGTGTGTTTAGGCTTAACAATCCTTAAGCACATTTGCCTCCCCATAGGAGTACCCCTCTCACTGAATGTATTCAATGACTCATAAATACTGTCAATCTAAAACAACAACTAGCATTAGCCATAGATTAAAATGTGAAGCTGAAAAAGTAACATTCAGTTCGCAGAATAAATTTGTGCAATATGATTATGTGGCAGGCTTCAAAGTTGCTGTTCTATGATTTTTCCATAACACAATGTAATTCATTGCTTGCCTCACACTTACATTGCTCACATTTAGGTTTATGGATTCAGTGATTATTCAGATGAGGGCTCAGTTCAGTACTGTTTGTGAATATTGACTGACCAAACCTTGCTCTGGTTTCTACACAGTATCATACACATGCCTAGGCACCTGAGGTCA
Source organism: Protopterus annectens (assembly GCF_019279795.1). Classification (NCBI taxonomy): domain Eukaryota; kingdom Metazoa; phylum Chordata; order Ceratodontiformes; family Protopteridae; genus Protopterus; species Protopterus annectens. The sequence goes on along the minus strand of NC_056737.1, from coordinate 116,647,763 downwards.
GCATTGTACATGCATCATTCACCTTATGGCTTTGGAAACTTATCTGTAATTCTCCATGTAACCTAGTGGAAATGGAGTCACTGTAATGCATGGTTTAGTCACAGCATATGAACAGATACAGGACTGCCACATTTTATATCTTAAATTGCAATGTTTAGACATTGTCAAACAGGTTGTACTGTCCCACCATGGATCACACAGACGAGCTGCAGTTAGCCAAGAGCAGGTATGGGAATGACGTATCTGCCTTTTTTTCTCTGTGGTTCATCACTAATACTGACATGTCCACTGAAGGAAAAGGCAGTGTTCCTTTTAGAGTACAAAGGTGTTGTGTGGGAGGAAGCACTTGTGAATGTGTGGGAGCAGCAATTGATATAATGTAGTGTGACTATTAGTGGAGCTCCAGCAGTAGTGACACCTTGAAGATATTTGTTGTTTTTAAACTGATTATGTGTCAGCATAATTCAGAAATAGGACTATAAAGTGCCAGAGCAAATCTACTAGGGGCTGAATGTGGAGTGATTCTGTGAGCCCTCTCAGTTATTAAAGCTGCAGAAAGCTTCAAGACACTAATCAACTCCTTTTGAATAAAATTTATTAGGTTAATGCCTTCCAGTGAGTCAGGCAGTGTGACACACCTGAGACTGTTTCTTTTGCTCTGATTCTCCAGCTCATCAAGTTTTATAACCAACCTCTGAGCCATACTCTGTCAGGTTCCGATTTGTTGGGAATGAGTGGTCAGTGTATCTTTGTCTGCTTTTGGATCCTGCTGGTGAGAATCCTGGCAAGCAGCTGTTTCCATCAGGCTGCTCTTGTGTCCATGCTAGCTTCCTTTTTAGGACCCACTGCAACATTATTGTGATCCTTTTATAAGGATCTGACTGTTTAGGTTCTTCATTGATGGAGAGTGCCAACATGAGTCACATCAACATAACATCATGCACATGTTTACACTGTTATGCAAATCTTGTAATCCTTAGCCTGAAAAGTTAATTTTTCACACTAGATCGGTGTGCAGCTCTCTGCAGCTTATCAATCTATGTTGAAAATGCAAGTTGTATGTCCAGTCTATTGGTGCATTATATGCATTAGTCATCTACACTTGCAGAACTTCTCTTAAAAAAGAGGAAAGGTGTCAGTAATTAAAGATTAAATGACTTGGTCTGACTTGTCAGCTATGATTCCTTGACACTGTACATATCACTTATAAAGAGAAACCATATGTATTTTACATCCTATGAGAGGTGGAAGCCTTATTAGACATGCTCCTTACACAGGGTCATCAAATTTTATCTTCCACTCCAAGAGGGCATGGAGCTGGTTGTGCAGTAGCAAACAGATTGGAATGGACAACCCCACTACCACTTAATAATGGCCATTAAATAAGAAGCAACATTCAACATCCATGAAGTAGATGAGTGCAGGCCTTGCAACCATGCCTGAACAGAAGCTATTTTCATCAATTGTGATTACTACAAACCGAAATGTACCCTTAGCAGATTTGATGATTTCTGAAAAAGAAAAGAACAACTTTTCAACATTTGACTCCACTCCAGAGGAACTGTGGCAGATGGATATATGCATTGGGAAAGGCTCTTTTATTGGCAATACTGCAAATACCATAACAAATATGGAAGGAGCATGATAGAATAGACAGGACTGTTGGTAAGATTGTTTTAGTAGGGTGTCTGCATAGTATTATGATGTACTATATCTTTATAAGCACTAAAGAATGAGTAATGTGTGCACGTTGGGGCTGCAGTGGTGTTGAAGTGTTTTTCTTTTCCTAGAGGTGCTCAAGATGTGTTGTAAAGAGTTAAAACACAATTGATATCAGGGATGGTAAAATTGATACTAATGTTTGGAAAAGTAGGGAGCATGGATTTATGTTACTGAGTATGAATATGATTTTTTTTTTGTATCAAATTCAAAGATCAAATTTGATACAGGAAGTATACAGAGCTGCACAAGGAATCTGTAGAGAGTTAGGTCTTTAAACTTTTATTTGGTTGCAAGTTTATTTATGCTAAAAGGTTCAATGATTTGTTATGCAGAAGTGCCGTGTCTGACTAAATTGTTGTCAAGTAGGAACAGCAAACAAAGGTGTCCCATACCTTTGACCACAGTCTTCCGGACTGTACTGAATCCGCATTCAGCTTCCTGTAATGTGGTTTTCTGCCCCATGTAATTAGAGTGACTACAATAACCATAATCCATCTTTAGGGCTGAGGCCGACATATATCACAATAGGACAGATTTAAAAGTGGATGTGGTTAAATACAGCAATGCAGGATCTGTGGGAATGTATTACATGATGTAGAATGTGAGAGGTCTTACTACAGTGCATAAAGCTGTGGCATGTTTACATGTTATCAAAACAAAAGAAAGTGTAAGAAGACAGCTATGGAAAGTCTGAGTAAATGTTGGAATGGATAGGCAGTAGCTAGCAATGAGAAATCTGCTAAATGTAGTGTGGTCATAATAGCACCAAACAATATCAATTGGATCCCAGGGGATGTTAGGCATGATGCAATGGGTTGATGGGTTGTAGTGCATGTTACAGTTAATAGCAGGCTGATTCTACTAGGCAACTTTTATGGTCCAACAGAGGATAGCAGTATACATATATTCGGTAATGCTGAGCAGTATTTTATCCAAATGGGAACAGCTACTTTACTTTTTATTTTGGATAGTGAATTCATACCTCTCAACTGTACAGATTTCCACAGAATGTCTAGATATTTGCCTCAGATTTCTGGTTCATTTATCATAAAATTGTGGTTTCCTGGTAAGTCACTGGTAAATTACTGAGGTTTAAAGTCAGAGAATGATAGACATTTGCGATTCAGACTTCATACCCTTCAGCTAGCTCATGCTAACCTGTTCTATCAATTTCTAAGTTTGTAAGAGCAATATTTAAAAACTGTCCCTATTTTTGGGCCTTTGCCCCCCCCCCCCCCCAATTATATCAGATTTTACTTATTTTGCCCCAGCAACCAATGTTGTTGATAATGTTAGACTAATGTCAGCTGTGGTAGGAATAGGAACTTATCCCTCTCCCTTCTCAGACCACTGCTGTTGCTGTTGAATTACGGAAGGACGATTTTACCTTGCCCCTATGTGGGAGGAAGTTAGACCCACTGTTACTAATGAAAAAAAATATATTATAGAAACAGAAAGAGGCCATGCAAATGGACTGGTGGAGAAATGTGATCAAACAGGAATCCATCTTTATGAAATTGGAGCTTTTTAAACAATCTATTAAGCATACCAGTGATATTCTTAGAATGCAGAAAAATAATTTAGTTGAGAAGCAAATTAAAACATATGGACTAGGGGAATTCCTTCAAAAGTACAAACAAAATAGCTGTTAGGATAAGTGCATATTAAGGCAGATCAAAACTTGGCGTGGTGCAAAGCACTGAATTTAGTACAATTCGGGAGAGAATTGAAAGGGCTAAATACATTTCTTCCCGTAAACTGCTGGCTTATAGATTGATAGAAAGGAGGAAGGAATAGAGTATCATATATAAGAGAAACAAGAACAGTTATGAATGACCCTGTTCTGCTTGTGGGGTATTTAGGGGAATATTTTAGACAAATTTATGCAAGAGGGGAGCAACCTTGTCAGGAGGATATTGTTCGTTATTTGGAGAAAATAAAGACACAAGTGGTAGGGAGATAGATCAGTGCAGGTTGAAAGCACCGGTACAGATACAGGTGATTCAGGAAGCCACTATGGCACTGACAACAGGGACAACACCTGTTACAGATGGGTCTCATACTGATTTTTGTAAGTGTTGTAGTGTCATTTGTAACCCCTTACATAAATTATTTGTAGGACAATGCAGATAGGCTACCTTCCTCAATCATCTCATATTGCAGCTGTATCGTTATTGCTAAAACCAGGGAAACCACCACAAAATACAGCCAGTTGCCTCCCAATATCCCTTCCGCAAACCAAAACCAAACTTCTATCTAAAATCATATGGAAGCATTTGGAAATGATTTTACCATCATTTATGCATGCTTTTCAGCAATGGCTTATGAAGAGATGATAGGAGGTCAGGACTTGTTACAAGCTTGACAGAATGTGTCGTTACTGATGAATAGACCCAGGCTTCATGGACAGCACTGTGTGTAGACCAGCAGAAGGCATTTACTATGTTAACATGGGATTTCCTATGACAAGCTCTTCTTAATTTCAGATTACCTGAGAGGGCATTATGATGTGCCAGGTACTGCATCATGGCTCTAAGGCATATATTACTATTAATGGGCTAGACTCTCCTGACTTTCATTTTCATAGAGACACAAGGCACGGATGTCCACAGCTACTCTTATTGTTTGTATTGCTGATAGAAGCTTTATAGCTTTATATAAGACTAATGATCAGCAGGGCCTTTATAAGCCTAGCTGTGCAATCAAATCCAGTTGTGTTTCTGTGCATCATGGGCATTTATTAGGAGGGGGTATGTTCGTTAGGAATTTTCTAGTGGTTATATGGGGATATGTAAATTTGGATATTACATATTCACCTTTGAACTTTAGCCTGTTATACAAGCTGAAAGCCCCCTAGAATTGGGGCAGTTATTGCATCTTGAACATTTCTCAGTTCAGTCTGGTCTGCAGGTGATGAAGTAACATGCTTTTCTAATCTGGTATATGGTTTGCTTTAGGATATTGCACAAGTTGGCTGCATTTAGGTAGGTTTTCAGATTGCAGATTAGTAAAAATAAGTAAGGTAATTCCCCCAAATACACAGTACATGAAAATGAAGGAAAGTTTAGCTGTAGGTGGTTTGCCAGTCATAGAGCACACATTATACATGAGCAATATATTGTACAAGGATCATATCCAAATTACTGAAAAATAATTGCAGCATTTCTCTGAAGGAAATGGTTGATATGCTCTCTAGATGGAAAACGATTAGGCTACTTTTCTGGCTGAAATGAATGCAATCAAAATAGTGTCTGCCATGCCAAAATTTATTTTTCTTGTGAAAAACCTGCTCTAGTCAGTGGGTACAGAATATCCTAACAAATTTCAAAGACTGGTAGCAGATTTGTTATAGGAAGGATGACCACCACAGATAGCAAGAAGGAACTTATGTGCTCCCATTAAGAAAGAAGGTTGGGTGCTCCCAAATTTTCAACAATGTGCCTCTGTTGCAGCTTATACACAAGCTTTGCAAGCCAAATCAACCCATTTGGTTTATCTGAGGATATGGCGTTTGTTTGCTTCTTTGAGAATGCTAGACCATAAATGTCACACACTCTTTACCCCCCATTAGGGTAGATGAAGGGTATGGTATTCAGGCAGTCTGGATAAGAAAGTGTGGTGAGCTTTCCATGATGAAGTAGGCCTCATGGTGAATGACTTTATGTAGTGTAAATCTGATGTACCAAGTGGCAGAATTCATCATCTTCTGGGAAAGAAGGGATTTAGGACATGGTTAGACTTTTTGGATAAGAACATAGATCTATTTATTTCATAGTAAGTATATCAAGGATCTGCAACTTTGATATTGTGGCAGTATCTTCATTTAAGCGACATATATAATAAAATTAAACCTAGCAAAATAGGGGTGGAGGATGGTTCACTTGCATATCTGACATGGCAAAGCAGCAACAACCAAGTAGGTAAATGCATGTTGCCTAGCTGTTCCACTTTTCTGCAGGGAGAGGCAGAGGATATAGCTGAGCAGACCAGGATAGAATGGCAAAGAATTTTAGGTGTTCCACTGGGGAATAAGATTTGGGACACATACACGAGGGAGTTATATGATCTCTGGTCAATACCCATGCTGGGTTTTATTAAATTCAAAACGATTCATAAATTATAGTTTGCTCCATATTCTAACTCTTCTCAGCTAGTAATCAATAAAGGCCATCCTTCCCATACCAAAGGAGGTGTCACACTCATTACTCAGACTAGTATCATATATCATATATCATGTCATACACATCAGCAGTTCTTGGGTCAGGTTTTGATGCAGCAAGCTGAGCTACTCCCTCTTTGTTGCCAGATTTCCATTCTTCTATTCTTTGGATTTTTGGTATTAATGATTCTTTTCCAGGCACTGAACATGCAGTATTAGAATGGACAAAAATTTAGGTGAATACCAGACTAACTGCTTTGAAGGGTTATTTTAAGTGTAGCCAATATGCCTAGATTACAGTTACACCTTTTACCTTGCTCCTCCCAGGTGAATGATTTGACCATTATGCCATGCCATCCCCTATGTATTAAATAATCAGTGCCACAGCAAGTGCCGCCTTGTTTGGAAACTGGCAAAAATGGTCCATCTGCAAATGGTTTGAGTAATTTGATAGACTTTGGGCTCCCACCAAAAGCCATAAACATCCCAGTACATTTAATGAGTAGTGGTCTATTCTTTTTGTCTTGTTTGATATAATTCCTTGTAAATACTTAGCCTCTGTTTTCTGCTGTGTATAATTTATTTATACATTCTGATTCTTACAACTTTCAAAGGGCTCAGTGATGTATGTTTTCTATATATTTGATAAAGTATACTCAGCAGTCTGTATGTTACTGATTATAATTTGTTCAATAAATATAAGATAATATCTGCCAATATCTAGTATCTGACAGTGGTCTGTATACTCGCCTATCCTCTGGCAGGAGATACAGAAGCCTGCATTGTAAGACCACCAGACTAAAAAACAGTTTCTTTCCTCTGTTCGTTAGAGTGTTGAACTCTTGGGAAAAACGGACCATGAAGTCCGTTGCATAACTAGCCTATCAAGGGGCTTATTTCCTGGATGTGCAATAACTAAGTGCAATACTAAGGTGGCTCACCTACACACTGAAGGACTGTAAAGTGCAATATACAAACTGTGCAATAATTCAGTCTAATCATAGATATGCTGCTATTGTTTCACTTTTTACTTTGACAATATTACCTTCATATTGTTCATTGTCTTCCTTATCTCCTGTTTTGGGATGGGTGTGGGTCACTGTTGTCCTACTTTACTTACAAATTGCTACTTATTAAGTTTCTACTATGATATTTTATTAATTGTTCTCTATCTATATGTGCAACTGTTTCCTGCATTGAGAATGAAGGATTGTAATTTCATTCAGCTACACTGCTGTGTAGTTCTGAATGACAATAATTTTTTTTTTTTTACTCTGACTCTTTGAAGATATGTTTTAAAAAAAAAAAAAGACGGTGCGTAAAGGAATGAAAAATCTTCCACTTGAAATACTGGCACTGCAGCCACAGTCGATTACAGTAGAATGATGAATGTCCTCAGTACAGGACTGAGGCCTGGAATAGTTTGGCACAGGCAGTCACATGTGCTCCTGGCATACCACGTTGGTGAAATGAGTGTGATCACTATTATAGGGACATGAACTTATGACATTTTGATCTCCTGGGCTAGTGGGATACTGAGGAAAAAGCACAACCACCATCTATGTAATATAAGTAACCCTTCCCCTACCTACACTCACACACACATTCACACACATACACAGCCTATCAGTATGTATCAATACATCAGTATACTGATGGGTGTTATTTATTTAAATTCATTCATTTGATTTTATCTTTTTGTATCTGATGAAGTCTGCAGAGGCAGATGAAAGTGCTTATATCACTATTTTTTAATCTTTGCATTTAATAAAGATTTGGATTTGTGACAAGCTGTTGCCATGGAGCTGCTTTACCTTGCCTTTGGATGAATTGGCTTGTTCCAGAGTTTTCCTAGTGTGCAGTATGTGACAGCCACTTATTTTACACACTCCTGTTTCTCTCTCCATACTCTATGTAGAGAATGCACAGCTATAGAGCATGAGGACAGAATCCTTAGAAGGTGTCAGGATGCGTAAATCTGCTTCAGAAAGTGAGGGTTTAAATTGTACTATTCTGTTCAGGTAGGAAGCTGCAGTCTGACACAGTATAGGCTTTCTCCAGCACTGGCACTTCTGCAATATATATATATATATATATATATATATATATATATATATATATATATATATATATATATATATATATATATATATATATATATATATATATATATATATACATTGTATTTTCTTATTCATGTGTAATTGTCTGCTGTTTGTCTGATGCAGATGAAAAAAGGATGACAATCTTAACATGTGTAATCCCACTCTGTCATGCTGCTATGTACAGTATTTTCTTAGGACTGACTGGGAGGGGGGCTTGTGTGTTTTTGCTGTTATTATTGGTTTATTTATCCTTCTGTGGGTCTTGCATTGAATATCTTCTTTAAATGAAATGTTATACTGCTTCCTATGTACTCTCTGGTGAGTTGATGCTCGGAATTTCAATTAGGCTGCACTTGTGTAATCCTAAATGACAATAAAGTTTACTTTGACTTTGACTTGTGTGCTGAATTTTGTAGTTTAAAGATAGCAGTATATCTGAAGTTATTGCTGTGTGTGTGTGTGTGTGTGTGTGTGTGTGTGTGTGTGTGTGTGTGTGTGTGTGTGTGAGTGTGTGTGTGTGTGTGTGTGTGTGTGGGTGTGTGTGTGTGTGTGTGTGCACGCACATGCATGCTTTCATGAAATTGTACATGTAGTTCAACACATTTTGGCTTTTTACCCTTGCATGGGATGGGGTAAATTCTGCCACTTGGCTGTCTACTGGGATATAATTGGTAATTTAGGGTGGGCGTTTGTTGTACTTCTGAGTATACTACCAATGATAAAAGGGTAAAATATGTATAAGTGGCATTTTTTCATTGTATTTCTATATTTGTCTCGCAGGCACTCTTTCTCAATATATTTGGTCTGATGACATTACTATGCATTTGACTGCACCCTTCAGTCTGGTCATACAGGGAATTAGACACATTAAGATTTTGCCTTCTGGATTGCATGTGATGATGTGTTTGGGTTTGGGGCATTTTTTTCTTTTTATTGGTATAATCCACTCCTTTACTGTATATTTGACTAGAGACTTCACTGACATTTTGCAAGTAACTCTTCATATGAATACTTTACCTTTCAGACTGCAGTTGGTGATGGCTTTTGGTTCAACCCCCCCCCCCACCACCACCACCACATTGTGTATCATGTAATCACTGGTAATTTGTGATGGGTATTGTTGCTCTTTTGAGTATAGTACCTGTAATGTTGTAAGGAAACTATAAGTCTGAGCTGCATTTTTTCTTCATATCTGAACATTTGTCTCACATAAGTATGTATTTGAATATAGTCTTCTATATAATTTTTCAAGTAGCTCAACACATTAAGGCTTTACTTTCTGGGTTTACTTGGGATATTAGCTGTGGTGTTAGATTTCCCCGTCATTTGTATAATATGGCATCACTATTATTTTATTATTTTATTTCTGCTTTTTTTGAAAATAGTAGTTGTGACATAATTATAGTAAAGATGTCTATGAGCTGCACTGCGTCTGTACTTCTCTCACTTATCCACCCTCTTTCCTGCTATACGTTATATCGTATGCATTCATTTTATTTATTATTTTGTTTCTTTCCATTTATTTTACCATTATATGCAGCAGTGTCTACACCTGCACCCATCCATCTTGCCAAGCTTGTCAGCCCCCAACAGGTGGCAACATCACCCAACACCAGCAACACCTACAGCTTAGTCTCTGACTGCTACAGTCATCTGTATACCTCCCACAGCAGCTAGAGGTGACAGCTTTGCCTCCCATAAGCAGCTGATGGGCAGAGTGGGGCAAGCACATTAACAGGATGCAAGATGTCTGCACATTGGCCTTTTAGATAACAACCTGCTACGAATCATTGAGTTATGCTCCTAACTTCCACTGGCTCAAACATCTGTAGTAAGTAAGATGAATGCTCTCACTGGGTGGGCTGGCAGGGATGGCAGTTGCACAACCCCCATCCAGGTCTTCCCCTCCTTTTTGTGTCTATGTCCACCCCTGTTTGTTGTCCAGTCCTCCCCATCACAATTGGCTTTCCTCTGTGTGTCTGATGCCTCCTTTTCTACTGTTTTCCTCATCCCTAATTGTGTCAGCACCTCCCCATCAGTCTTTTCTGTCTTCTATGTTTATGTGCCCCTGCTACCTATCATAACATTCTTATCATCTACTTACTTCCCTTACTACTTTTTCAACTTACCTTCTCCTCGTATATATGCAATGTGCTCCTGATCCACAAAAAACATTGTCACATTCACCACATCCATCCTGTGCATTCCTTAGATTTTCACCTTATATTCTACCCTTTGCTTGCTTCTCCCTTGTTCCCATTTTTACCCTTTAATTAGTTAAAAAAAACAGAATTTAAAGATTGTTTCCTCTGGTAGACTGCAAATGCTAGATGTGTAACGAGAAAGACTGAGGTAATTGGAAAATGTCAGAAATATTTGGGAGCAAATGGCTGTAACTAATGAAATTATTAATTTGAGCTGGGCCATAGAATTTGACATAATTAACCCTTATTAAGTTTAATGCTCTTAGCTGTCAAGAAAGCAATTACTCTGAAACAGAAATCACATTTTAAATCAACTGTATTGGATATTTTAAAGAGATTAAAGAATAGGAAGTGGGAACTTTAGGAAAGGGAAGGAGCAAATTAAATAGAAATAAATGTCATTTGTGAAAACAACACATACAAAACCACATTCAAGATAAGGAAAGGGAAAGTAGGAATTGAGCATGTAATGGTGTGAATGGCAGTTATAAAGAGAGAAAACATATTGGTTATGTGTAATGTGTAAAAAATAATTAATGTGGTTTATTTATTTTCTATTATTGTATGTGTCAAAAAAATATTAGATGAGCGTACACGAGTATAATGGCCACTTAAGGCTTCCAAATCCGTTCTTCTTCTTCTTCTTGGTACTTTGTGCATGGGATCATACAGACCCTCAAAGTGGAACATACTAAACAGACATGCACTAATACTCCTTGTCATTCCCCTTAGCCACATCTCACTACTATTTGCCATTCCCAAAACCCTGCTGCAGCCACAAGCAGCATATTTAATAAGCACTGATTTCCCTTACTATTCATTCTTAATGAGTTTTGGACCATGTTGCTCAAACAAGATAAATAGTGGTGGCCTGGCCATGTCTGCACCTGCAGCCTTTCTGAATGCCAGCCTAAATATATTTATTCCACTGTTCAAGATTGCAGACAAAACACAAACAAGATTACAATGCCATATCTATCATCTGTTATGACATTTTTTTCTTAAAATACTTGTGGGTCATTTTGGAATATGTGAAGAATGCTGCTTTTCTTTACAATTTTCCTTTTCCTGTAAGAGTATTGGTTTTGCTTTTTTTTGAAACATTTTTAAATTCATAAAATACCTTGACTAAATCCATAATGATATACTGATTAAAGATGTTTATGTCTAAGTCAGTGAAAGGTTTTCACTTACTTGGGTTGGTGGAGATTGTTGGATTGGATAGGTGGTATTAAAAATGTCAGTTTCCATGGAGCTTGCCAGGCATGTATTACAAAATTTCTATCAGATCCATAGACCAAGATGTTCATTTTAAACTAGTATTATCTAATAGTTATGTAAAAACTAAGTAGTAGGTTAAACTAAAATGATAACAGAAAAGAAACATATGCAAAAAATGGAAACACTGGGACACATATACATTAATAGAAAAGAAAAAACATATTAATGATTTTTTATATATTATACATTACATTTAAGATATTCTGCATGTGTTGCTTCCACAAATTCCATTTGCTTCTTCTACTAACTTGGAGAAAAGAGAGCCAAAGAAAAAGAGGAAAATTAAAAGAAAAAAAAAAAGAAAAGAAAAAAAAAACAATGTATAGCATTTTGCTCAGAGGTTCTGCCCTAATGATTTACAATCATTATAAAATCTAAATCTTCAAAAAATGCAAAGAAATTGCCAGATGTATATTACTAAACATACTACACTAGTTTGTATGTACTGGCCATTACAATAATTACTGCAAGCTATCCATATCTCTGAATAAATTAAATGATAGCATGAAATACAGATGCAGCTAGATTTATTTTATTTATTTTTATACCTGCCTAATCAAGTTTTGTTAATCCTGGAAAAAAATGCTGGGATAGTACTTCTCCAATTCATGTTTACATCCCCCAAAGTCTGATTTATATATGTGACATTAGCTGGATTTAACAAATAAGCTCATCTACAGTTTGTATGGAATCATCGAGAAAGGTTTGCAACATCAAATGATTTGATGTGTTATGCTGAAATTTATGAGACTGACGCACTCATAAAATTAACCTACTCATAAAGTAGTATAGTTGAAATATTAGGGTCTATATTGATGTTTGAACATTCAAAATGTCGAGTGTCATATGGTCGACACCATATGATCTGATTTTTGAATGTTCGAACGTTGTAACATAGATCTCCGTACAGCACAGAATGGGAAGATTTCCCTTTTCTGCACTGTAGTGTGATCTTAAAATTGGTATATTTAAAGAGCGGGGATGTGAGGGGCACAGCCCCCAAACTGTGGGGGTGCAGGGGGGCTTTCCCCGCTGCTTAAAATGTTCAGGTAGGTGTTTTGTGTTGTTTATTTTTTTATTAGATATTTGAACTTTTGAAAGTTTGATCATATGGTGTCGACCATATGACAGTCGAACTTTCAAAAGTTCGATTATCTAATATAGACCTGAATGATTATCTTCAAATAGCAGTGATACCAAGGACTTCATTTTAAATGATCTGCTTCTGCCAAATTATGTTTGGGATGGATCTTCTATCTGTAATTAATGCAGAGAAGAGAAAAGAATGTCTTATATTAGATCTATAATCTAGCAATTTTCTCCATCATTATTTCTTGACTATTTTGATACAATCTCAGTGTCTAGTTATTTTCTAAATTACTGTTTATGACTTATATGATATAATCTGATGTAATAACCCTATATTATCTTAATGTGCTATGTAATACTTGCTTGTTAAACGGTTGTACTTCTTGTGGAGCTTTTCTCCTCAGGCCTCCAGTGAAAAAGGACCTGTGTCCAGTCAGACTTTCCTGGTAAACAAATATTAAATAAATAATAAATAAATATAATGCTACTATTTTTTAATATGAACACCTTGCTCATTTGTATATCTCCAGTAAATGGTTCACAAATCTAGCAAAGACTCACATAAAAGGTAGGAGTACATTCTATCTTATCTGATGTTATATTTCAGTTAGTATCTAATGTTGACATGAGATAAAAGTTTAATTAATTAATTAATAAATAATGCCTAACCATTTGAATATGGAGATAGTAGTTATTTCTTTAGTGAAGCTCCATAAATTGGCGTAGCATTGCAGAGGGCCTTCACATTTGTGTAACACTACCCACATGTGAAAATCAGCTGTAGTCCCCGCGTGACAAAGTATTCTTCAGACAAGCCAGTGTTATTCCAGCTCAAAAGTCAGTAGACTATATTCTATGCCAAGAAGATGTGTAGATATTTTGTCCCAATTCTATGTAAATATTTCTTAACAATTTATATTATAAGCTAGACCCAGATAAACCTACAGTATAGCTGCTACAGTAGTCAAGTGTGAACTGTCCACACATCACATGTATCTTGAATGTAATAATGCATAATAATCCATGCATGGCAGGTAAGAAAGTTTCTTATACAAGCATTAGCACATTGAAAACTGAGAGGCCATGTTCTGAGATACCTTATGAATGCATAGATTGTATTTTCTACAGAAAACTTATATTTGATCATCTGCAGAGTACAAGGGGGGTGAATTGAGCAAAGGTACAGCTGCTTATGAATGCAGTTATCAACTGTGAGTGCCATACACATTGCTAACAGTAGAACAACACCACTTGTATGCCATCTTTGGTACTGCAGGCACAGGAACATTCCTCATGTACCTCCTTCAATGTCTTTGCTAGTAAACATATAAAGCCATACCTCAATCATAGGGGTCAATGGACATAAGTAGGGTGCACTATTACTTTGGTATTTAATCCCAGTGTATACGTTTAAACATTAGTAGAGTATTGGTGGCTGAAAAGATTTCAGAATTTTTAATGAGTCTCCAAAAGCTGTCATTGGCCTGAATAGTTTATGGATTACAGAGGCCGGGTATGTAAACAGATGTCTCATATGCAGTTGCAGTAGTGTGCTGCCTCAGAAATAAATTGTTTTGGGTAATTCCCCTTATTTTATTTATTTATTTATTTATTTATTTTTGATCTACTGATGGCATTGTGATACCTTTCAGTATAGCAGTCCAGCTTTTTAATATGATTTTAGCATGAGATCCAATGATGTTTCAGACTGCGGCTGGTAAAAATCCAAATGTTAAACCTGTGGATAACATAAGAAACAAAATCTGCCTTTGTAAACAGTATACCAGAATATACAAACACATGATAACTTCAATTAATTTATTCTGATAAACTGAATATACAGATTATAATAATACTTTGTAAAGTATACATAAAGTGCATTGCATGTTTAATGTGAACATAAATCAACTCAAACATATAAAATAGTATATTGCAGAATTTGTTATGCTAGGCTAAATGCACAGGTATAAAAATTCATAGTAAGTAGGTATTTTCTCTTAGTGTTAATTATCCAGCTGACAATGCATATAAATTCAAATTTTGAGTAAAGCTTGACCTGAAAAGTTTTAAGTGACACTTAAGGCCAGTCGTGTGAGATGGAATTTGATAAAAAAAGTGTTTGTGACATTACTGGTCGGCTTAAATGAAGTTTGTCACTCCAAAAACTTTCTGTTGAAGTATAAAATAACAGTCTAAAAGCATTTCTTTTATTAGAATTTAGCTGGGTAGGATTATGTTCGCTTGAATAATTTTTAGGTTTAGCCTGGATCCTCCCAAAAAACTGTATGTGTGTATTTTACCTATGTTCTTCCTTATCTGAATTCATTACTTCAGTAATACTGCCTGCCCATGTTAGTCTTTGTTTCCTTCTTCATTTTCAATCTTTCCTGTAATTTAAGACAGGTTGGCGGAGAAAGAAATATCACTGGTGGATGTCATACGCTTGTAGAGGGAGGTTAATAGGAAGAAGATTAAATACTTTAACATTTTGCCATTCATATATTAAGGCAATCAATTCCTGACGTTTTCTGCTTTGTCCTAGACGAAAAGCATCTTATTCAGTTCAGCTTCACAAATCACTTATCATCTTAGCTAGTGATTTAGCTATTGGTTGGATTAATAGTGAATCATTAAATGACACTAGAAAGAACTTCATGTTACTGATTGAACAATAATTTTGTATGGGTTGCTGCAGCTCATCATCTTGTAGTAAAATCTATCTAAACATTTTTTTTGCATCAGTTTAATACTCTCTCTCTCTCTCTCTCTATATATATATATATATATATATATATATATATATATATGGGTCTACTTCTAAATGTTGAAGTTTCAAAACTTCAAATTGTTTATGGTTGAGACCATAAGAATGAAGTTTTGAAACTTTGAATTGCTTAAATGGAAATTGCCATACAGCATGGAATGGAATATTTACCATTTTCCTTGCTGTAGTGTGATCTCCATAACTGGTATATTTAATTAGCAGGTGATGTGTGGGTGCACAGCATCTTGCCCCCCTCAAAAATGTAAAAAAAAAAAGATTTTATTTAGTTTTTTTTTATAGTCACAAACATAAGAAATTCAAAGTTTTGAAACTTTGAAATTTAGAAGTAGACCCACTCATATATACATATATATGTGTGTGTCTATATATATATATATATATATATATATATATATATATATATATATATATACATCAAAAACGTATATGGATCTAGGACTATTGATCGAAAGATCAAAAGCCCGAATCCATTACCACCGAACACATTTTAACGAAAGCACTTTCATCGAAAAAATGCTTTCGTTAAAGTATGTTAAAAAAAACACAAAATCTACTTGAATGCAGGGGAGCAAGCCCCCCTGCAACCACCGATGTGGGGGGCTGCACCACCCACACCCTTCTACTTTAATATTCTCACTCCGAGGTTGCACTACAGTGGGGAAAAGGGAATTTTCCCTTACTGCACCATAGTATGACCAGAACAACAAGCATATTTACGCGAAAGTGCTGCTTCGCTGAACAGCACTTTCGCGCAAGTATGCTCACCAAATTGAGATTCGGTGAAAGATGCAGTCGAGCATCTGTAGGGATCCTATATATATATATATATATATATATATATATATATATATATATATATATATATTACCCATATATACATATGTATAAATGTTTATATACAAATATGTATATATATATATATATATATATATATATATATATATATATATACACATGTCCTGGAAAAAAATATTTTTTAGTTCAGTGTATTTTTCAATAAGTCAGTTAGAGCTTTTATATCAGAGACTCACTCAGTCCTGGAATATACTTTTTAATTCCCATGTAATTATCCATGTTTTCCTTAAATGCTATTAATGAAGATGTGCACTTTTTAATCATGCCTTTTCTTCCATAGTTTTCAAACCATGTGAGCTCTGTAAGAATCCTTTTCAATAGTTTTATTCCCACATATTTTTTAAGATGGCCCCTATTTTATAATCCTGAATATTAAGATATCGATTTGAGTTTTAATGCTTCTCTTAAAGCAAATGTTTTCACTGTCTTGTAAGCTAAACATGTTATTTCTCATAAGTTTATCTTGTGCAAATAAATAGTCTCTCAGTACAAGACCTTTTCCCCAAATATTTTTATAGAATTTTCAACAAGAAAAAACATTACAAATAATTTTATCTAATATAATAAACAACAGCAAAACATCTATTCACAGTGGTGTCTAAATTTCATAATTAACAAATATACAACTATTCAGTGTAAGAGAAACATAGATAAACATTACTATATGTTTTAACTCAGAATTTCTCTAATTGCTCATTTAATTTTAATTTTAACCAGTAGCTATAATAAGAAGTATTTTATCTGAACTCATTTTAATGGCAACTAATTAATTTTGATACATGATATTAGCAATATTTTTAAATTCATTAATTGAAGGAGTAATATTGCTTGTTCAATTAATATTAATAACTTTTCTTGCAATAGAAAGAATACTCCAAAGAAGGGGGTATTTAATTCTAGGAACTTTTGCAGGGACTGGAGCATTAGACAAAATCAATGATTTAGTTATCTTAACTTAAAGTTATCTGTCAGGAGAGCTTGTAAGAAGAAATCATTTCATTTTTTCCCAAAATGTTGCTATTATACTACAATCAAAAAGCATATGTTGCCGGTCTGCTTTTAGCTTATACATACATTTCCAACATCCAGTCTGTTTTTTATACATAAGTTCTACTTAATGTGGAGTAATAAAATTTCTGTGTATAAATTTCCAAGAAAATAATCTCCAACATAGGGCAGATTAGATTTTTTTGAAGATGTTAATATATATCTTCTTCACGTATAGAGGAATTGTTCACTGTTTTTGATATGTGTTTTTCTGCTTCCTACCTAAATAAGCTTTCCCTACACCATTACCAAAGTCTAAATTGGTCATTAACTGAACAAAAGTTGCAAAGGAACTCTTTGATAAGTTTGGCATTATGTCAGTTTTAAGCTTATATACTGTCTATTTATTTGAATATTTAACCTCATTCACATATCTAAATAATTTTTATCCATAATGAAATCTATAATGTGCAATTTTCTTTTAGTCATCATGTGATGCAAAAAAAAAGTCGGGTTTTGTTTTTTAAAAACTGATATGTTAGAAAATTTTAAGGTATTAATTTACTCTTTTGTAAAGACTATTGGAAATATTGCAAAAAAATCATACTTTAAAATCTGGATTCTTAAAAATAAAGTTTCTAAATATAATAAAGAGATTGTTAACATAAGAATATGATAGTTTATTTATGCTTCCCATAAAATATCCTTTTAACAACCATTTAAAATTATTCTTTAAAATTCTGTATTTTGAGTATTTATATTATTATATTATAATCAACTATTCTCACGAATTTCATCCATTTGGCAGAGTAATTGGGATTTAACCACAATGTTATATTTTTATGACTGATGACAAAGTATATCATTCAATATCAGGGAATACAATTCTACTATTTAGCCAATCTCTTGTATGATATTTAAAAGCCAGTCATGGTTTATTAGGAAACAAAAAAAAAACTTTAAAATAAGGGAATTAAGTTATATAAGAAGTTATTTAGCTGGAAAAAGAGAAGCTAATTGAATTATGTCTCATATTTTTGGAAGAATAATAATTTTAATCAGTTTTACTCTATCTTCCATAGAAGAAAAAAATAATTTCAATTATCTATTCACAATTATATGGATTCTAAAATGTTATTGTAATTTCTCAATACTACATCTTTGAGATTATCTGATAATATGTCCTCAAATACTCAAGTTGTTTATCTTTCCAATTAAATTTTGTAATTTTTTAAATAATATTTCAGCTGCTATTAACGAGTAAAAAATTAACTTTGGTGTTATTAAAATGAGGTCCTGATATTGACTTGAAGATTTTTGACCAATGTAGTCAAGGCACAGAAGGATGTTTCACTTTCACAAAGTTTTAGCAAAATGTTGTCAGCAAAGAGTTGTATTTTTCAAGAGAAACTATTTATTTGAAATCCTTTTATATTTATATTTGAACTTCTAAAACTGTCAAATGGGTCAATGACCAGAGCAAATAATAAAGGAGATTATGGACAACCTTGTTTAGTACCTTCTTAATTTTAAGTGGGTGAGAAACAAAAGAACAAATTTTAATGGATGGAAATAATTTCTGGTTTAGATAATAAGCTGTATAGTGTTGTCTGAAAAAAGTATATGCATCTAAATTAGAAGTTACATAAATCCAAATAACCAAATCCAATGCCATATTTATATCTTAAATAACTATTCATAACTCTTTTTCATGATATAATCAATTAATGTAATCATTCTTTTAATATTATCATAAATATGTCTATATAATATAAAACCTGTTTGGCATCAATTAATAAAAGGAGAAAATGCTTAATTATATTTGCATAAATTGACATAAACATTTTGTAGTCAATATTAAATAAAGATACTGGACTATAGGAAGAACACATTGAAGGGTCTTTATCTTCTTTTAAAATATGAAAAATAAGAGTCTATTTCCAGGATGGCAGAATATTAGATTTTTTTTTTTACTTTTGAATAACCTTTAATATAATGACTAATGCATTATTAGGAAACAATTTATATAGTTCAGGAATGAACCCATCATTCTTTCAGGCTTTATTAGTTTTCATTTCTTAAGTTGTTTTTTTCAGTTCAGTCATAGTGGGTTTTTCCATTGTTTTAATTTGTTATTTCATTAAACATATATATTATTTCTTAAAAAAAATAATTACTCCTTTCTGTGGCATATTTTTATTTGATTTATTCAGTTTATCATACTATTTTAAAGACATATAAAATTCCTTCTATATCAATAGCTTTTTTATTACTACTTGGAACAGAATTTGCTTTGATATGTTTGGATTAAATTATAGTTTTTGGATCTACATGCTTTTTATGCATTTTTTATGATTTTGAGAATATGCTTGCATTTTAACTTTTCTAAGTTTATTGAGACAATGTGGTGTAGAATTTCTAAATATTTTGCATTTCATCTATTAGATTCAGTAATTAAAACCTTGTTATCTGTTTGTGTGTTAAGTTTTAATTTATTAATTTGTGATTGTAGTTGTATAAGTTCACCTCATTGTTTTCTTTTACTAATATACCAACACATTGACTTACAATATAAATCATTTTAAGAGAGTCTTATATGTACACCTCTGAAACAGCCCCATTCTTATTTATATCTATGAATTGTTGGACTTCTTCTATTAATCATTTTTAAAGCTTTTAGTGTTGTTATATAAGCAGGTAATCTCTTACATGGTATTATTGTTCTTGGTTTAAGCAAAATATAAGCAATAGTATTGTGATCTGATAATGGGCATGAGATTACTTTAAGTTTCACTAAATTAGCAATTAGATCATTGTATATAAAAATATATATCTATCTTAGATCATGCAGCAAATCTATATGAATAATGACTGTAGGATAAGGAATCAGCTACTGAAAAATCATTAATATCATTAAGATTAAATAACTCAACAAAGTTTAATAAAACTCTTGTAGTTGCTGATATTCTAGGCTTGGTAGAATCACATGTCCCTTTTTCATTTAGTAAGCAATTCAAATCCCCATTTATTACAAGGCTTCCTCTCAGATTTGACATTATAACATCTAATTGTTTTAGTAAATTTATCTATCCCTGAAATCCAGTAGATATTAGCCAAATAATACATTCTTCCTTGTAATTCTACAATCACTGAATGCATCATTCCTTTTGCATTACTATAAGTATCAATAATTTTGGACATTAGAGTAGAATTTCTCCATATAATTGTAATCCCTCCTCCTTTTTTAACATGTGAAATAGCTGAAACTGTATAATCCTTAGAATTAGGAGTAGAAATATATTTGTAAATCAGATGTGCTTTTTGCAAGAAAATAGCTTGAGCATTAAATAACTTTAAATATTTAATTAAACTACTCCTCCTTCAGCCATTGTTTAATCCATTTAAATTAACAGATACATTTCAGGTATGTCATATTATATTGGGAACAAGAACATTTCTAAAACATTGTGTACCTAGCAAATATGCTTTTAAGTAAAGTTTTAAAATATTTGTATACATGCACCTGCAGAACAAAGAGGAAATGGTTAAATACTTTTTTCCAGTAATGGTTAAAAACTTTTTTCCAGTAACTAGATATGATATTTATTATGTAACTAGAGTCAGCTTTAAAAAACTTATTTTAATACAACCCCCATGCATGGAGTTTAAAACTCCTGGTTTGAAGAGAAATCATATCCAAACTACCCACCAAAACTCTCTTACTAGCAACAAAATAAACCTGCTACCACCATCTGTAAATATGTAAATCAAGACGAATTATGTTATATTTAGCATTAACCTAAGTTTTAGGACATACTATTTAGCAACTCTCAATTTCCTTTTGCTTTCACTTTGCCCCCCCCCCTTATTTTTTTAATAAAGTAATATATATATATATATATATATATATATATATATATATATATATATATATATGTGTGTGTGTGTGTGTATATGGTTTCACTTCATATAGTCGAAATGCTGAAATCCCGAATTTCAGCATTTTGAGTGCATGAAGCCGAAACCATCACAACACCAAAACCCCACAAAGCCGAAATCACAAACCCAAACACACATACACTACACCACACACAAATGACAACACCTACATCACAAAAAACAAAAACACAACAAGACACCACACATACACATACCTAAACTAAACAGAAGCAGGGGGGGCAAGCCCACCCGGACCCCCCCCATACCCCCTACTTATATATACTAACTTCGAGATCGCACAAACACAGAAAAAAAGCCTCAAACACACACATTCTACAGTCCCTCGCACACACACACACACACACACACACACACACACACACACACACACACACACACACACACACACACATCACACATACACATAAGTTACAAAAATGCTCACATACACTCACTCATCTGAAAGACTGAACACAAACATCCCAGACAAACACTTCCCATAATGTAGTGTCACTGCATAAGCGCGGATTCAACATATTCGCATTTGCGAAGATGACAAGCGACTCCTCTCCACTCTGGATTTATTGCACAGGACAGGTGCAAGGTAAAAAACCAACTTTACAGACACAAGGTAAAAGGTAAAAACCAACTTTTAAGCGCTTTTCGTTTGAGATTCCAAACTTCTTCAGAAAGTAATACATCCAAACAGACTCCCATATTTAAACACAAAAATGCGGGAAATTAAATTGATTGATTAATTAATTGAGTTTTAAAGCTATAGTACTTCAAACATTTAAAAATGTTTTAAAAAAAAATATATATATGAATAAACTCCTAATTCTTTATAAAGCACTACATAAACATAAATCAAAAATACAACTTAATACATAAAAGATAACATCTGAAAACAGTTTGAACTTGAGTATATATAAATTTACAACTAAACCAAGTGAACATACATATGAATGTAGTTCTAAACCCACTAGGCCTTATCTTTTCAAACTTCTAAGTTTCAATAAACAGGAAATGGAACAAGCCTCATTTAGGCCAGGGTGGTTAAAGGCATTAAGCCTAATCTGCCACAAGAGCTCTAATTCCTCCAATTTAAATGAAGCAGGACCACCCCTAGTATCCTGGACAAACTGATCTATAACTAAAAATTCAAACTTGTGTGTGGGATAATGCTGGATATGCTTAGCTAGAGCATTGGTGTCTTTGTTATGTGAAATGGCATACTGATGTTCGTAAACCCTTTCTTTCAAGCATCGCTCAGTTTTGCCCACATAAAATGAGGGACAAAATGAGCAGTGAGCCAAATAAACAACAAATTTGCTGTTACAGTTAAATTTACCTTTCAATTTAAAGGTTTTTCCACCAATGGAAAATTGATTAGTGCAATGCATGTATTTACAAAATTTACATGCTTCACATTTATACATACCAATTGTCCTATAAAATGGCTTTTTAGAAGCCTCAAGCAGGTTTTTAATATTTCTTCCCTTCGTAAAGACAACCCTTGGTTTTGGTCCGAAAAAGGAATGAAAACTATTATTGCATCTAAATAAATTCCAATTCTTGTTAATAATACTAATTATAGGTTTAGTTAGTACATTAAATGATGTAATGAAAGTGAATTGGACATTGTCCTCTTCATTGGTGCACAAACCTACCTCCTCATTAATAATTGCTTGTACCTCTACAGTATGTACAGTAAATGGAAGTTTCTTAACGGCTAATATCGGTCTAAGCCGATCAGTACCTCGTTTAAATTCCACTTCTTTGATCAATTCATCAATTAGACTTTCAGGATAGTCACGGTGCATGAACATACCCTTCAACAGATTGCATTCGTTGACAAAGTCCAACTGCAAAGAACATATTCGTGCGGCCCTCACCAACTGACCCTTTACCACCGCTCTTTTTTGGTGGAAGGGGTGAAAGCTTGAGAAATGTAAAAAAGAATTGGAGTAGGGATGCTTGAAAGAAAGGGTTTATGAACTTCAGTATGCCATTTCACATAACAAAGACACCAATGCTCTAGCTAAGCATATCCAGCATTATCCCACACACAAGTTTGAATTTTTAGTTATAGATCAGTTTGTCCAGGATACTAGGGGTGGTCCTGCTTCATTTAAATTGGAGGAATTAGAGCTCTTGTGGCAGATTAGGCTTAATGCCTTTAACCACCCTGGCCTAAATGAGGCTTGTTCCATTTCCTGTTTATTGAAACTTAGAAGTTTGAAAAGATAAGGCCTAGTGGGTTTAGAACTACATTCATATGTATGTTCACTTGGTTTAGTTGTAAATTTATATATACTTAAGTTCAAACTGTTTTCAGATGTTATCTTTTATGTATTAAGTTGTATTTTTGATTTATGTTTATGTAGTGCTTTATAAAGAATTAGGAGTTTATTCATATATATATATTTTTTAAAACATTTTTAAATGTTTGAAGTACTATAGCTTTAAAACTCAATTAATTAATCAATCAATTTAATTTCCCGCATTTTTGTGTTTAAATATGGGAGTCTGTTTGGATGTATTACTTTCTGAAGAAGTTTGGAATCTCAAACGAAAAGCGCTTAAAAGTTGTTTTTTACCTTTTACCTTGTGTCTGTAAAGTTGGTTTTTTACCTTGCACCTGTCCTGTGCAATAAATCCAGAGTGGAGAGGAGTCGCTTGTCATTTTTGTTTTTTCTTTGTTTTTTCTAAGTTTTTTGTGCCGTTTTGAAGATATTCGCATTTGCGCTTATGCACTTTTGCTATTCTGAGGTTTCAGCTTCATGCACTCGAAATGCTGAAATTCGAGATTTCAGCATTTTGAGTATATGAAATGAAACCATATATATATATATATATATATATATATATATATATATATACATACACACACACAGACACACACACATACATGTATATGCATATATAGAATATATATATATATATATATATATATATATATATATATATATATATATATATGGATCTACTACTCTAAACCGAAAGCACATTTCACTGAAACACATTTCACTGTGCACTTTTCACTGAAAGTACATTTCACCGAAAACACAATTCACTGAAACACATTTCACCGAAAGTTGTATATGGCCTTTTCCCCACTGTAGTGCAACTGTGGAGTTAGTATATATAGTAAGGGGGGGGGTGTGGGGGGCACTGCCCCCCACATGGGGAGTGCGGGGGGCATAGCCCCCCACATATTTTAAATATTTTGAATTATATACATGGATACATGTAATTGCAATATATTACTGTTGTCTGACAATAATATGTAAATAAAATATGTGGGGGGCTATGCCCCCACACCCCCCTTACTAGATATACTAACTCCAGCATTGCACTACAGTGGGGGTAAAGGCCATCTACAACTTTCGGTGAAATGTGTTTCTGTGAATTGTGTTTTTGGTGAAATTAACTTTCTGTGAAAAGTGCACTCAAATTGATTTTCAGTGAAATGTGCTTTTGGTGAATACTAGTAGAGCCATATATATATATATATATATATATATATATATATATATATATATATATATATGTATGTATATATATATATATATATATATATATATATATATATATATATATATGTATGTATATATATATATATATATATATATATATATATATATATATATATATATACATATACATATAATAGTACTGACTAACAATTCTTGTATTGTACTAAAATATTTGACTTACTATCTCAACAATAAAAATCTTATTCATTCACAGAGACAACTAAACCAATGTCCAATCTAATGTAACTAAGTAATTTTTACATAAACTAACCACATGTTCAACCCATATACCTCTAATCTTTATAGAATCCTCTAAACTTAATGTTATATTATCCATGACCACTTCTGACATTTTCAAAACGTCCCATTAACTGATATCACCCTTTGGCTGTACATTTGCACAAGATTACATATCCAGCACCAACGTAATTCATTATCCTAGTTTATGCATCCCAATCTTTAATAATAATTTGAAACACTTGCATCTAAGTTTGTACAAGCATTATCTATATATTACTATAGGTTATTTCTTCACTATTTATTTCCACTTCCATGTAATTATAGTTCAACTTACTCACCATAATTTCTACTATTTTCCCTCCTCTCTTCTCCTTCCTGTCCCATTCCTCTTTCTTCATTTCCTTTCTGTTCTTCATTACAAAAATAATCCAGACTTACAGATTTATATGTATCAATCACTATTTAAATATTAAATTACTGCAGATATATTTATTGTTTGTATCAGTATTTTAGAAATGGCATCTAGTGATTCATAAATCTTTAGAACAGTTGCTATCTGAATGTCCGGTATAACTGTAACTTTAAGAAACAAACAACCAAAATCAACTACAAATATATTTAGTAAATGGAACATTGATCATTACCACCTATCACTGAGCAAATGAGTGATCCTACTAGATAGATTGTTACATTTTCATGAATAGCACCATCCAGCATTACTTTACTGTCTGTCTAAACTCCCAGGAATTTCAGTGTAATGGAAAACGCTGCCTTATTTTCACTTTTCTGCCCACATACATGACAGAGTTAATCCCTACAGTCTCATTTTAATATGTAAATAATGCAACAAGATCAGCTTAAACAAATTAACATTAATAATGATTTGATATTAGCAGATGCACTCTTTTTTTCTTATCATATCTGCAATGGATTTCAGTAGCAATTGCACAAGTTCTAGTTTATTTTAATCACTTACTGCATTTCATGTATCTTTAAAAACCTCATCATACATCTTAAATGACCTTTAACCTATTCATTGCTGACATTTTAATCTGTTTGTCAATTGCAGCAATGCAACTGCTCAAGATTATAGTGGTAAGCCAAAAACACTAAAAAAAGACACAAAGCAGCCTTCATTCCATGACAGAGTGAAATACAAAAAAGAAAGGAGCTCCCTGTCCACATGGTATACAAGACTAGCAAAAGATCCTTTCATCGTGTTTGCCAGTTAGTAAACAGTTCAACAGCAATCAGTGCATCAAAGCAGGAACAAATTGAAACCACTCAAGATCTACCTGTCACACAGCCACTGTACTGCCATATCCTATTTGAACTATACTCCACACATTCACACCCAACTCCAAAGTCCCTAAAACTGTACATGAACTTGACTCAGTCCTGTTCAATCTATACAAATATAATTAAATCTAAATCATTACCTCACACTCCAGACCCCCCCCAAGCAAACCAATGAGATATGACAGCTCCTCTCCCCCACTCAATCCCTATAATCAGCAGACAAACCATAGGATTTATCACAATAATAGAACAACTGTTTGTATACTAAGGAACATAGGGTTAAGACTAAACGGTATAACAATTAAATATATAACAAATTTCAGTAAATAAATATATATAAATTATTTAACTATGTACTATGTTTATAAACAATAAGATGGAAAGCACAACTATAGATCATAAATAATCAGAAATAAGCCTTCTATACAAATGTTAGTATATTAATTCACTGCTAAGAAGTAAAGATTAATAGTGAATAAACTAACTTAATATTTTAAGTTAGTATAAACTAAACTTGTCACGTTCCACTTTAATAAAGAGACCAGACTCAAAATAACTTTTGTCGACCTTTATTGATTCAAACATAAGAAACAAATACATCATAACTTTATTAATCATAACTTCATTTCTTTGCATATCATCAAAACATCACTTGAATATCCATAAGGCCAGCATAGCACCATTCACCCTTCCCAAATAAGCAGCATCTTCCATCTGCTCACTTATTCTTACACTTCAGACAGTGTCCAACTGCTCACCCCAAAACCTCATTTCCAAGCAATCCACCAGGTGCAAGTAGCATCCAACCACTCACTTTCACCAATTCGGGCTTTCTTACTCCAAAAATGTACACCACTGGGGGAACAGAAGAGGGACAAGCCTGTCCCTCTTATCCGCCCATGCACTTCTTCCCAACTAAAACTTCATAACAACTCAATAAACACGAGAGGGCCAGGTGGGCAACAAAATCACACTAAAATGTGGTGCCAAAGCAGTTCCAAAGACTCAAAAACCTTTAAGACCCTCCCCATCCCTTCCCCACTTCCTCCCTCCATCCTTCCAGAAATTAACCCTTCCTTGTCCTAACTATATTTATACAGCTTACCTTCTCTGCCTATCCTTTTCATCCCCAGCCTTCCCTTACCTACTCATCTACCCCCCCACTAAAGATGTTCCGTGACAAATTTGTCTGTTCCAAACATCATTTGTCCCGTTCCACTTTAATAAAAAGACCCAACTCCAAAAGACCTTTGACAATCTTTATTGATTCAAACATAAACAAATGCATCATAAGTTTATTAATCATAACTTCATTTCTTTGCATATCATCAAAACATCACTTGACCATCCATAAAGGCAGTGTAGCACCACTCACCCTTCATGCATAAGCAATGTCCTCCATCCGCTCATTTATTCTTACACTTCAGACAGCATCCAACTGCTCACGTTCATCCCAAAACCTCTTTTCCATCCAAACCACCAGTTGCAAGCAGCATCCAACCACTCACTTTCACCACTTTGGGCTTCCTTACTCCAAAAATGTACACCAGAGGGAGAACAGAAGAGGGATAATCCTGTCCCTCTTCTATGCCCACCAGCCTAACTCAAGCTGTTCTTCCCTCACTAACACCAACCTCTAACCAAATCCTCTGAAAACAATCACAAATTCAAATTAAACAAATCTAAACCAAAATCATTAAGGCGCACCTCATCCTTCCTGAACCATATAGGGTCCCTATCAGCAACCTCTTTACACTGTATGGTTTGCACTCCCATCAGCCCCAACTGCTTCACCTGCTTAAAATTTACAAACTTCTACACCTGTTCAACTGCCGAGAACATCTTAGCATTCCTCCCAGACAAATAAGGAATAATCTATGACTATATTAAGCACACACGAGTATAACTTCCTTAAAGCTAACAAATCCTCCCTTATCTGATTAACCAACTGATGCTTTCACATCACACCCAAATCATTACCTGCCAAGTGCACCAACAAGACTTGAGGAAGCCCCACCTGAGCTTGTATCGCTGTAAATACCTGCAACACCTGGTTCCACCTTTGCCCTCTGATGCCATGCCATATAACTCCCCAACCAAACCTGTGTAAACCCAACTCAGAACCATTACTCGTAACAACAGCTCTCCTTGCTGCCCAGTACACATACAGATGACCTATGATGTAAATCCTTTTGCCTAGGGAAAAAATGCAATGAATATTAAGGTTACAAACACCATCCCCTAACTAATATAAGTCAAAAAGACATTGGAAGACCATTGTCCTGCCGTCTTAATGACTTCAGTCAAACTACCTGCTCTCTCGAAATGTGACCCCCTACCCATCCTAAAAGAATGAGTTGAAAATCTCTCTCCATCCATAGCCATACTACAGAAAGCCCTTCTCATCACAAAATTCGACTATCGCCCTGTTATTGCCCTACCCCATTTTGAATGGAAAACCAAATCCTGTGAGCTCCCTTTATGAAGCACTAACAATTTCTTCGCCCACACCACTGGGCATATATGCTCCAACCTGTCCTTCACTAAAACTATTTGTGCACCCTTGCTCACCTGGTCAGCCTTAGATGTCCTTAACCTAATGTGAACTGCACCAGGCAGTAACATAACATCCTTCCAAGCCAATGACCCCAACAACTCTGACACCCTAAAAGACCCAAAGTACATCCACAAATTCAATGTCACCCGCACATAATCCACCGATTCCCTGATTACCCTAACTAAACCCTGAAGCAAAACCTTTGAAACCTGCCTTGTCACTGGCCAATGCTTGTCCCTGTTCAAACCTTCCTCAATACCCCATCTCTTCAACACTCAACCTCCATCCATGATTTAGTGAAATCCTGCAGTCTAGCCATCCAAGCAAACACACTAATTGCTGCCAAGTCCACCTTAACTGATTTTACCATTTTACCATGCACCCAAGCCATACCTCTCAACCTGGAAATATCAAAAATCTGGATAAGGCACATGAAAAAAAGGTACAAATCTATATGCTGATTAACATGAAATTTGCATACATAATTATGTAACCCCACCCACTTCAATGGAATTGTGGGATACCAACTTTCAACAGTGGGATATTTGAAAAAATTTAGAAAACCAAAAGAAAAAAATTGGAAATGAAGGGTTACCATTCGGGAATCGTGGCACCCCTTTATTTGGACCCCAAAACTCGGTAAAAACCGAGTAATTCAGTATGGTTGAGAGGTATGACCCTAGCCCATGCTAAATATTGCAACAACTCTTCCAACCAAACACCATCCTCCTCCAGTAACTGCACATCAGTCCTATCAAATGCATACAATGCCCTACCATAAGCCTTCCTGGTGGACACCACCCAGGACTGTTGCACCAGGTTCCTTATCATTGCAGTCCAATTCAGCAAACTTCATCTGGCACCACAACAAGGTCCTCTGCTGCCATTGGGGCCAACTGCTGGAACCTGGAAGATTGAAAGCGAGACAAACTATCAGCAATCCCATTCCTCGCTTCTGGTCCATCCACATCTGTGAAGGAAAAATTAATCAACAAACTCTGCAGAACTAACTTATGCAAGACCAACAATAAATGCTCAGACTTAGCCATCTTAACCTGTAAAACCCGTACCACTGCAACATTGTCAGAATTGAAAACTACCCTCCTGCCCCTTAACTGTTCCTGACATGCCACTGAGGCCACTCAAATTGGCATAAACTCCAAGAAAGCAACATCCCACTTCCCTTCCTCCAACCACTTGGATAACTATGGCAGCAAAACAATTCACCCCCAAAAAAACACCCACATACCAATACCCCTTGCCATGTCAGTGAGCAGCTGTAAATCCCATTGCCCTACCCAACTGATCTACCAAAAGGTGACGCCATTAAATTGCTCTAAAAGCTGCAACCAAAAAGTTAAATCCTCAAGAGTCAGTTTGCCAAATCTTACACAATGATGCTTACTTTTACCCCCTTTCAAGAGAAAGGATACTGACCTACAAAAGGCCCATCATGGGTGAACAGCCCAACAGGCAAATTTCAAGAATCCTAAGAGTTCAATAGCATTCTTCACCCACACCTTGTCTCTAGCCTTCATCCAAACTATCTTCTCTTTTAGTCTAGCTACCTTCTCCCCAGGCAAGCAAAACAAACCCCATTTCACATCCACCATCAACCCAAAAATATCTAGTACCTTCACTGGACCCTCTAACTTGTGGGTGGCTAACAGATCCCCCAGTTCCTTGCACATCCTCAGAAACTCATGCCACAGCTCCCTCATTCCCTTCACCTACCAACAAAAGTCACTGCCCTCTGAGTATGCATCCACTGCTGCCAAATCCAATGTAAAACCATGCTAAACTTTTCAAAAGTGGAACAGGCTACCAAACATCCCATTGGCATGGCTTTGTCAAAATAAAACTTGCCACCCACCACCATGCACAACAATGGTCAATCCTCCTCTTGAACTGGCCAAAGGCAAAAAGAAGACTCACTGACCACCATAACCAACCATGGTTCTTTTCACCCTTTAAGGACTCGGACTGCATCATCCAGTGATGCATAGCTCACCTTAGCCTCTTCCACTGGGATGAAGTCGTTGACAGACTTTCCATCAGGGTAAGTCAAATGATGAATCAAACAAAATTCCCCTGGCTTCTGTTTAGGTACCATTTCCAATGGTGACACCTTAAAACTGGCAAAAGGAGGGCTATCAAACCAGCCCAATAAATGGCCCACCTATTGCTTCTTCTCTGCCAAAGCCTCCAAAATACCCTGCACTGATCTAAATTTTTCCCAACTACTCCATCACTTACCAACTTAGAGTTAATAGAAAACCCCTTCAAAAAGCTCTCAATCAATTCCCAAGCCGCCACGGGCTGAGGGTACTGCAGAAGCATGTCCCGTAAGACATGCACCTTAATAGGAGAATGTGTCCCTGAGTTGCTGTCTTGCCCCTTGAAAAGGGCCCCCTCTCTGCCCATGAAAAGTACCCCTACCATGTACCCCTTGTAACTCAAGAGATGGCCCCTTTAACCCACTTTGTCTGGCAAAGAATGATGTTTGCCCTGTTAATTGACCCTCATACCTACCACACTACATTGCTGGGTGAATGCCTGACCACTACGTGCAAATGTGCAAGAATCTGCATGTAGCCCAAGCACATCTTCCAGCATTGAAAGCCCAACATACTCCATTACCTCCTTCCCCTATCTTATTCCTTCTGTTGCCCACACTGAAGCTGTCCATCATAGTGGACAGCTATATATCAGGGTGTCTCACCTCCCAATGCATGGACCTATCAATCATCTTCCTCTTGTGAAATCCTGATCATACCACAACCAGATGTTTCCAACCCATATCCTTTGTGCCTCCCATATCATCAAAAAGTAAGCCATGAGCGGAAGTGCCAAAGCATTATCCTTCTCCAATCATACTGCCATATAGTAAACAAATCCCAAAACCCAATTCTCGGCTGCATTTTCCCTACTCTCCTTCAACTGAGGGCCACTAAGGCTGCTTACAGGTCTTTCCCATTCGCTGTCTCCGCTTCCAACAAACACTAAATTCCATCTCTGTCAATTAAATCAAAAATATCAACATATTCCCCTTTTCAATTTTTTTTTCCTTTACTGAAGAGGGTATGTGAAGAGTTAGGAAGACTGCCACACTCCCATACTTCAGTGCCTGTGTAGCCGACCAATCATCAAGCCACACTCTAAAATCTGATCCCAACTCATCTAAGCAAGGGTCAGCATCTTCCCCTCGTGATGACAAACTACTATCCATGCCTAAACTGTTCAAACCAGAAATCTGCTCCCCGAAACCATACCTTTCTCCCACTAAACTGTGCAGACCTTCAATGCTGCCCACAGGACCATCTGAAGATGTGTGCAAGCTGTTAACCCTGTCACCCAATCTATGGCTCTCTCGCTCCATGCCCGCCACAACTACTGACTCATCCATTCCCCTAGTAAGCACTGTAGAATCATTACCTGCAGGAGCCGCAAGTGCTGAGCCTATTGTTGTTGCCATCTCCTTGCTGGGCTGTGACCAGTGCATTATTTAGCCGTTGGCTGCCTGCTTTCCCCTCATCATTTGCCATCTCTTATGATTGGCTTGGCCATATGCCACTGCTGCCATAGTCTCAGTGCTTGGCATCTCTTGAAAAAGATCCTCTGCCTGAGCCACAATGTTTGCTCACCTCTGTTGGGAAGGCTAGACATCCACCATATCAACCACTGCCACCTGGAATGAGATAGGAACATAAGTGGCCATAACATACACAGAAAAGAAAATGCAGAGGCATAGAGTAGATATCTGATATTTGTCATAGCATTTAGCATATATTCTTACAGAGAAGGGCAGAGGTACCAGAACTACAAGAAAGGGAAACTACAGGCAACTGTTTAAAACTTTAAGGGCACTCTGCTTCATAGGACCACGCCTCCCCAATGTTACTGGGTGTTCAAGCAGCAGAGCTGGCTTGCAACCACCACAGTGTAACACTGCATTGCCAAACATGTATAACATTGGAGCCAACTTGCCTCTTCCCTTATCTGCCTCATATTTTAGGTCCGTTCCTCCTGAAATGGTGATACTTCTCTTTATAGTGCAGATAAAGCTCAGTACACTTGCCCTACAGTTAGGAATGCAACTCGCTGTTCTATGCACGTGTGTTCTAGTTTTAAATATGAGTAGAAGTTTAGTCTGCCCTACAAGAACAATGTACATTCACAGCAGCATTCAGAATGTGGAACCACTCCTTCCCATTTGAGGCAGGCTTGTCATAAAATTGATGCAGACCTTGTGCAGGTTTGTCCCTAGCCTTAGCCAGCTCATTCGGTAAGTCTTCGAACAGGGAGTCAGTCACTACCCTTCTGGGGGCATTGGGGCCACATTCTCGGCTGCCCACAGAGGAGAGTAACACCACACTACTTTAACTGAACCTTGAAAAACTGCCTCTGTTTCTTGTCAAATCACGGGAAAGTTATCGAGTTTAGCAGACAGAAAACCATGCCAGCCATTTAAGTTCCTAACTTTATACCCTTCTGAAAATTCATTCCAGTGTAAACTGTTGTACTATCTACTTTTTCAGTTTCTAAGAGCAATATTTAAAAAGCGCTCATGCGAGTCATTAAGCCCCTCTCCCAACTCTTCCCCCAGTGACACCTCCTTCCCCAACTTCATACTCTTCAGGAAATTGATACCAGCATAACCTGCTGATTCTAAGAGCAAGGCTTAAAAAAAAAACCTATTTTTGTGCTGTTGTCCCTCCAGTATTTATTGCTCCTTCCAGATATCTAGCTGTTGAGAGGTATGCATGGATCCCTTTTTTTTTTTTTAAACAGCCACTGTACATGCACATAAGTGGCCATTACACGTGGGTGCTTCATTGCCTGCAAAACTACCACCACCACAGGAAACAGGCCACCACCACCACCATCATCTCCACCATCCCCGTGGCAACATGACCACTCCATTTAAAATACCAATGAAACAAACAGAACAATTGGATGACAGCAGAGGTGATAATCCATTGGGCCGCTGACTAGTTTCTCCAACAGAAGGCTCCAAGGACATTGGACCGGGGACTCCAGGTAGGAAACTACTAAGTAAAGCCTCTGCCAATCAGCCAAATGTTACCATCTGACACATATGAAACCCCCAGAAACCTACTCCCCTCCAGCCAGCTGAACACACTGCCCTCCTTTCCAAGAATAAAGGGCAATTAGGCATACATCAAGCTCCCTACCCATGACATAACTAGGGTCACAATCCCTATGTCCACCCTCCAGACCTCCAGCAACTCAAAAAAAAATTATAATACAGGAAACCACTACTCACCTCTCCTTTCCTATTAATCATCCAAGGCCTACCTTACCACCATCTAACCTCAGGTCGTCTCGGACGTGATCCTGCACTCAACAAAATCACACCAAAATGTGCTGTCAAAGCAGTTCCCAATACTCAATAAACCCCTAAGACCCTCCCCATCCTTACCTCATTTCCCCCCTCCATCCTTCCAGAAATTAACCCGTCCTTGCCCTAACTATATTTATACAGCTTACCTTCTCTGCCTATTCTTTCCAACCCCAGCCTTCCCTTACCTATTCATCTACCCCCCACTAAAGATGTCCTGTGACAATTTTGTCTGTTCCAAACATCATTTACCATTATTTTTATATATTTTTAATAAAACTAAGTTACTATACTTTGCATTTATAAATTTAGTTTTAACTAAGTATATATTGTTAAGTGTATATAAGTACTTAAAGAAACACACATGCCACACATATATCCTTAGACATACAAACTTAAATACAATAAATGAACTCACAGGAATATGCATATATAACACTCAGTATATTTATCTATACTAAGACATAGACTTAAAGAAAAAAGAGACAAAACACTAATTATATAATTAATGTTTACATAATAAAAACAAGAAAATGTGTTTTACTTTTTAATATAATAGTCCTTATTTCTAAATTCTAAAACAGCAAATAAATTACACTAACTATCCAAGAAAGAAGGCAGAAATTTAATTTATCTTCATTTGTCTTTCAACTTTTTTCTTTTTTCATTGTTTTTCCAGCTATTTCTTTCAGCATGTCTCTACAAGGATGTAATATTCCATTCTATATCTTCCATTTGATTTTTTTTTTGAATGAAAGTGATAGCAGTCCCTAGAGTTCCAAAAGTTTTTAGACCATCTAGAAGAAATATTTTCAGTCTGGAAGGAAACAATAGATGAGCTTTAGTTTCTTTCTTCTTTAGTTCCTTTGTTAATGGTAGACAATAGTTGTTATTACCAAAGATGAGTAGTCATTTTCAAATCATATTAAGTTATTACTTATTTTGATAGAAGAATTAGACCATAAAGATTTTCCAAAGAAAATTTCACCAGGTCCACAAAGATTGTTTGTAAAACAAACAATAGACCTGGGAAGGCGTACAATAAAGCTCGCAGACAGTGAAATTCTCTTCCTTTAATGTCACAACCAAAGCATAAAAACAAAGCTCTGCATTAACATTCTGAATTACGTTTTCATTTGTAAAACTTCATCAGATGTGGGCTGATCACTGGAATACCTACAGGTTATCTTCTACCATACAGATGTTAAAACAAATTCTTTATCTTGACAGGAAAAGAATCTGACAATAACAGACATTGGTGGAGAGTTTTTTTTTTTTTTTTTTTATTATTATCAAGATAGACTTCAGAGCTCTATGTGGTCTTTCTATTGCAAAAGACAAGTCCCCGGATTCACTAATCTTCCGTGCAGGACTACCTTAGTCCTGCACAGAAGCACCCATTTAGGAGCAGGTTGGCAGCGCGCCATGCATATTAATAAAGGCATGCTGCCCAACCTCCTAGGCTTACATGGAGCGTGTACGAGTGAAGGGGGTGTGTCTGAGAGCAGAGCTCTCAGAATAAACATGCCCTTGCAATGTAGAACAGCACAAAATGGAAATAAATGAGGGAGACCACTCATAGGTGTCCACATATCCCCATCAACAGTTCCCCATGCGTACAACAGCAACACGACATAAAAATCAAAAGAAGAAACCCCTTTATTGTTTTTTAAAAATCCAAATACAGCTAACCATAGGTGTGTGGGGCGCCCATTGCTTAGCTATGGTTAAAGCAGCTTAAAAGGCTGATGAGAATAACAAGGAAGATATATGCAAATAAAGCAGCACAGCAATAGTGTAGTGGGCAGAGCATTTGCCTAACGAGCAGGCATTCCCGATTCGAGTCCCACTGCAGCACAGTCTATTTTACATGGCAAAGTATGGTCTAACTAATATTTTTATTGCAAAACCCACTAAATAGCACATATTTATGAACTGCAGTACTACAGGAAATGCACATGTGAAGAGTCAGTGTCATAATGAATAAGGCTGTAGTAAGCAGGTGTAAGCACAGATAAGCAGTAGTAAGCGTATGTAAGCACTACTAAGCATATTTAAGTGCGTTTCTGTGGGGGTAAGCATTGCCTACACAGATTAAGCAAAGTAGAAGTTAACTGAGTGTAAGAAACTATAACCTGAAATAAACAGTGCTTGCCACTGCACAAACCCACGCAAACCCACTTACAACTGCTTTAAAGTGCCTTAATCACTCTGTATCCAACGTGCCTTTGTCTGCCCAGCAACAAAATAAACAGCCATGCAGGTCTCGATCCCAGGACCCTATACAACATATTCCCAGTAACTATCCACCAAGCCATCTCAGAAGTTCAGAAGAATGAGGTAGTAGTAAACATGTCCTTACCACAGTATAACCAAACTGAACCTGTGAAAGGAATCAGTATACAGTCATATGTGCCATAACTGACTAGATAACATAAATATGTGAACTGGAGTACAGCAGTAAGCTCAGAAGTGAGGTGTACTTGTCATAGAGTGTTGAAGTCCCCAATAAAACACAAGGACCCCACAGAGTGTACATACACATTAATCTTGGATACTAGGCATACATATAATGTGTAATGAATAATAACACAATGCCAAAAAGCATTATAATTAAAGTCTAATGTAAGAACCGCTAAGCATTGCACAGGCCAGCTTAGGAAGTGTGAGCAATGTGTAGACCAGCTAACTCATTGTGCCCAGTGGTATACCCCTTTAAACAATGCCAACCTTAGGTAAGCATGTTTGCCCATAGCTTTGCCTTTTCAAAACAGGCCAATCACGGAAAAGTGTGGGAAATCAGCCCTACTTAAACCCAAGAGGCAGAAATACAGCTCATAACTGGTAATAGCTTCCCCTTGCAAGCACTATGGCAGCAAGGGCAGAAGGAGTGCACTTCTGGGCGCAGGGCTGGTGCATCCAGGAGTCCAAGATCATGGCTGGACTCCTAGTTAAAGACCATGCATAGAGACTGCTGCAGGGCCAGTACCAGGGCTCCCAATATAAGGCAAAGGCCTGGGACCATCTCGCCCCTGACCTCACCAGTGCCACTGGCAAACCCTGAACTGGTGAGCAGGTCAGGCACCACTATGCCCAGCTGAAGAGGTGGAAGGGGGACCTCTTGGAGGAGTGGCTCCAAGAGGCTAGAGCATCAGAGGATGTCCCAGCCATGTGTAAGTATCAGTCCACTACCTGTTTAATAATTTCCAGCTCAGGTACATCATGGATACGTATGACTAAATATGCCTCTTATGTCCCTTATAGCTGCAATGGAGTGGGCCGTGAACCAGAAGGCCCACATCTGCCACCTGGCCCGGTTGCGATGTGAGGCAGGTTAGTAATACTCATGATTTTACTGTCATAGGAAATAAAAATAAAAGTAGTAGTAAAGTAATTGCTAGTATAAAACCTTTATTGTTCAAGGCAAGTACTGCATACACTAGAGAATATGGCAGGAAGAGTCTTATATTGTTAGTATGGCAATAAAAGTGTAATACCCTGACAAAACAGGTCTAACTGCTGCACTGCATGTGTATATTCTGGTATCATATGGTAATGTAGATTTGCAATCATGTAATAGTACTGTAGTATTAAGCACTGTTACCCACACAATGCACCATAACGTGAATGTGTAGGAATGCCTGTATATGACAGGTGTAATCCCCAGAGGCCATTTAGTACAACTGAGAGACACATAGACAGGAAACGGGAAATGCAGATAACAAAACCCGAATAGCACATGCAACTGAGATGTGAACTGTTGCTTTATTAGCACACACAGCCACGGTTTGAATCCTGTCAGTGGTAGTAGTCTGCATACAGAATTATACACCACAACTGTACAGATATGTCCAGACTGTCTATTAAAGTTTCCCATATCTAATGCCTATCAACCTGTCCCCCTGGGAAATCAGTGGGATGATCCCAGACATATATGCAGCAAACAAGAAATACAACCCTGGTATTGTAGGGGATTGTGAGTGTTGCAGTTTCTCTGAATAATAAAGTATCACTGGTCACTGTCACCCACACTGTGCTACATAATATAACTGTGTAGGAAAGCATGTATATTTGTATGTCAGGTCAATAAAGGTGGAAGAGGGCAATATTCTAGATATGTCCAGGCATATCA
Organism: Protopterus annectens; assembly: GCF_019279795.1. Taxonomy (NCBI): domain Eukaryota; kingdom Metazoa; phylum Chordata; order Ceratodontiformes; family Protopteridae; genus Protopterus; species Protopterus annectens. The sequence continues at coordinate 116,609,508 of NC_056737.1, read as the reverse complement.
GCATGTGGTCAACACATGTCCAGAGTCTGTGCAGAAAGGGTTAGATAGCGTAGTGCAAAACATCAACCCGGAATCTGGCCTACGTGTACAAACAGTTAGTCAGTGTTAACAAACATTCGCTCCACAGGTATACCAGGTAAGAGGTATATACTGCCAGTAAAACTGGTTCATGTGTAATGATGTTGACAGCCATATCAGTGTCCAATATAAATCTATAGGGTAGTGTAGTAAGACTTGCAAGGTACAAATAACAGCACTGACTAGGAAAGTAATGTGGAGTGCAAGAATATACTAGTTGTTAATTGACATCTCCCCCACCACCTTATCTCCAACAATAATCAACATACCCACCCCAACTGGTATGTACTGACTCTGATAATGGCCAATCATTTGACAAATATTCTAATGGTTTCCATGCATGTGCCATATTGAATTATTCCAACATTGTTGGCATGGTGCCATCAACGTACCTGCATGCTGTTCTTATTACCACTGTGGTCCCATATATGGATGTGTTCTGTTTGCTATGCAACTGTAATGTATCTGGTGTCTGGGTTAATGGAAATATCTATGCATGCTGTTATACCTAACCCTGGAATGTGTTGACTATTACCAACCCATATATGATGTTGAAATCTAAACACTATAGCACACTTGGGAAGGCCGGTCCCATCAGACCCACCTGTCCCACCTCAGAGGGCCGAGGCACTGGGCACCAGCATGTCTGGGGCCCAACCCCGCACCTCCGTGTCCATTGGTCCTGCATCACCGTCAGGCAGAACCGCCTCAGGGGAAGGAGTTCACCCCCCCTGGGAGTGGGCTCGGACAGGCACCTGTTACCTGTCACCAGGTAGGGGTCATGGTGCGTAGAGCGATCAATGACCAGGTCGGTGATCTTCTACGCCAGCTTGAGGGCCACATGTCATGATTAGAGAGTCAGCCTGGCTCTTCAACTCAGCCCCCAGTACAGCCACCTTCGGGGATGAGAAGGTGCAGTGGTTACTGCCCATGGGTGGGGACTTCAGTCCTACTGTTACCACTAGGGTGCTTGTGGGCTTCCGATATCCCAACACCCCTCACCCTCAAGGTGTTTATCCCCCACATGTGTCATGTACTGTCCGTGTATGCATCTTGTGTGCCTTGTCTGTTAAAGTACCCAACCTACTTCCCCAAATATACCTACTACCCCTCCCCAACTTCCCACTCCCACCAGAAAAAAAAGGGCAATCTGTTCCCACAAAAAAATCTTTCCCCATACATAGCTGTCCATTTTGCACACAAGTCCACTGGACACATGTAATCTGGTCTAATTGGCATCACAACAAATTTTCGTTCTCCTCACCCCTCTCCCAGGGGTTTGAGTGTCCATATCTACCAACAAATTCAGTGTATATGCACAGCTGTTGCTGTAGAAGGAATGGGCAGCTATGGACCTTCCCTAGACCATTCCTGTACATCCCTAGCTATTTTCCCTAATGTCTTTCCCTCTTTCTGCCCCTTTTTCACTACTTTCCCATCAACCCTTTTTTCTTTTCTTTTAAAGAAATTAGAGCGGGGGTAAGAGGGAGTAAGCAGTTTTAAGCAGCAGTAAGTTGGTTTAAGCTTGTTTGCGCAGTAGTAAGCACTGCCCACACAGGTTAAGCAATTTAGAAGCTGAGTATAAGAAACTGTAACTGGAAGTTAGCAGTGCTTACATCTGTGCAAACCTGCGCAAACCCACTTACAACTACTTTAAAGTGCCATAATCACTCTGTATCCAACGGCCCATTTTCTGCCCAGCAACAAAATCAACAGCCTCTGCAAGGCTCGAATCCAGGGCCCTGCAAACTACAGACAAAATGATTTACCACTAAGCCATGACAGATATACATAAATGTGATGTTATCACAAACATATCATCCAGCACAATAATTCAACAGTACAGGAAATGTAGTAATATCATACCACACAACCTCTTAATGCAAGAATTCTGGGCAAAGTGTGCCAAAATGTGGGTACAAATAGGGATATATGTCAAATAATGTTCTCATACACTTAAAACATTGCTAGTTAAACAGTTATATGTATTAAAACACATATTTTGAAGGAGTTGAAGTCTGAAACACAAAGGTGTCATCAGTAGTTACTGACTTCAATCCTGAGATCATCCATGTCAATTGCCAAGAGAATGAGGTACAGGCCAAAATTATGAGCCAAACATTCATGGACATATGGACAAATATATATCTGTAAATGCAGACAGACAGCTATATGTATATATATGTATGACTCACAAATAATCATATAACACCAATTGTATATAGATAGATAAATATGTTCATATATATATATATATATATATATATATATATATATATATATATATATATATAGGGTTTACATATATATAATTATGTAGATATACATATATGTATATATATGTGTATATATATATATATATATATATATATATATATATATATATATATATATATATACATATATATTTATACAGATAGAAATGTGTATAGCATGTCCACATTGGAACAACATCCTGAACCACTCACTACAACATAACAGACCATATGCACTGTTAATGGGGGTGGGGGCACAAATGAGGGATACCTTGTAATTACTGCTATGTTGCCCCCCTCCACAGCCCTAACAGGTATGTTGTGCAATTCAATATCCAGCACATGCAGTTCCTGACTCCAGGACCCTCCACCACACAGCTACAATGCTTTAACAGTAAGCCAATTCACCTGTAAACTGTCAGGGCAATATCTGTAACATAGTCTTTCAGATTTTCCCGGTCAGGGGTTGCCACAGCAGAACTCCGGTCCACTTATTATTGGCAGTGGATTTTTACGGTGCCAAGTTGCCAGCCCGACGCCCAACCTTCAAAGAAGGTACGCCCATTCACGGTCACACCTACCTGAATGTCTTTAACGTCACTCCACCGCTGGGAGGACATGCAGACTCCACACAGAAGGTGCTACAGCAGAGATTCAAATGTGAGAACATCTTGCTGTGCAGCGACAACACTAACCACTGCACCACCGCGGCCCGACCGATAACATATCAAGCAGAAATGTCATTCTACCGTAGGGAATGTACAATGTGTGAGGAGTACACATTACAATGGTGCAGATATGCACACACATCTATACACTGACAAATATATTCAGGTATATATACACACACATATATATATTTATATAAATGTATGAGATATATGTAATGAGGGATGAGTACAGTGGGACAAATAGCCCCTTTCTTCTGGATGAAATGCCCTCAGTAATGAGGTGTGCCACATAGCCTGGTATTACAGGTGTGCTCTCTTGAGCGTTGAACCAGATCCCATTTACTGCACAGATATTGATGTTCCCCATTTGTAGGTGTGCCTCAAGAGAGTGCCTTTTTAGGTTTAGAGGTCTAGCATTGAGTAGCCTTACCTTCAGTTTTGCATGTTTGTATCTGTTATGGTGGTGGTGGTTTTGTCCTTTGAACCGTGCCTAAATAAGGCACTATGGGGGTGCCAAGAGCTGTAGCCAGTAACTTGAATCCAAGGGGCAACAAGTGCAGACTATCTCTGGCAAAGCATCGTGATTTGTCAATCATGTCGTCCCAGGCAGACAGATACTGCATCCCCTTTGAATGACATTAGAAGCTTTGCCACTTGTTTGAGTCATTGCTGTCTATATGTATATGTGTGAGTGTTCATATGTATATATATGTACATATATATCTCCATATATGTATGTGGATATGTATATGTGGATATATATCTATATAGATATGTGGATAAATGTGTACACATATATGTTTACCGGATTCACTAGACAATCTCAACGTACTGAAATGTCGAATTTAGTACGTTGAGACTAAATAGTGGAAAGTGCAGTTATGTGAAACTGCACTATGTCGAATGTGGAAATGTCGAATCCGCTATGGTGGTGCCATGTTCGTGACATGTGGTGCAGTTTGTGGATTTATCTGGGGTTTCAGGTAAGTGGTGTTTGTGTAATAGTATTGGGTAGGGATTTTAGTGTGTGTCAGTGTGTGTAGCTGTGTTTTTTGTGTTTGTGTGTTTAGTTCGACCTCGGAGTTAGAATATATAAGTGGGGGGGTGTGGGGGGTGCAGGGTAGGGTAGGTGTGTTTGTGTGTTATGTTGTGTTTGTGTGTGTTGTTATGTTTATTTTAGTGTAGTTAGGTAGGTGTATGTGTGTGTGCTTATGTGCTGGTTTGTGTGTGTGTGTGAATGGTCGCTATTGTGCTATTCGTAGTTTTGAGTTTTCAGGTATGTGGGTTTTCCACTATTCAGTCCCGAAATACTGAAATTTGACATTTCAGTATTTCGAGATTGTCTAGTGAATCCATGTTTACCATATGTTCAGAACATAGAGTGGAATCCTACCTCAGCACCAAAAGTCCCAACCCCTTAGTGCAAGGGGATGCCATGGATGTATGCAAGTATACATGTAGACTGTTGCTACTGTCATAGGGGTGTCTTAACAGAAATGCTGGGTGTGAAAGGTCACATCTACTGTAGACATGTGCATCACTGGCTATGGACAGACATCCTGAGGGCATCATAGTACAATACCACTGCTAGCACAGTAATGATCCTGTGTACTACAGCAGGGATATAACCAATATATGTGGATAGTCTGGCACTCTGTGGTCAGTCCAGAAGTGTACACATGTCCCCTTCATGCGAGACATGTGGACCACGCCTCCCAATATGGATGTTACTAGCCATGTACATGGGTATATCACGACAATACTGGAGTACATGTGCCCACACAGTGTATGCATGCACACACTCCAGTCTGTCCTGACACATAATACCTAGTGGTATTGAGTACAAATGGCCACATTCTACCCAGTAGATAGTGACATACATCTGTATAGCATACCACTGCTTTATCAGAAATACACAACAGTTATGCTGGCCTGGCTGCAGTATGTCTTGCAAGTAAATGGACAAAACAGCACACTGGGTAATTACAGAAGGCATGTCACAAAGCACTGGGCAAACCACAGGCAGACTGCCACAACACTGGAATACATATTGTATGGGGGAATACACATGTATCTGCGATTATAGCGGGCTCGACACCCAGGTCACAGCACAGCATAACATACACCTGTAAGAAAATGCATACCCACATCCAATGCCAATGCAGCCACAGGCACATATGATACACAAGCTTAACACTGGAGCAGCATGTAACACCAGATAGAACAGGACAGAGAACAATGGCATCTACCACAGTCTGTACAGAGCCCATGGTTCGTAAATGCAATACACATACAGTTGTCAATCATCCTACCTCAGGGGTCTGCAACCTGCGGCTCTGGAGCCACCTGTGTCTCTTCAACCCTGCTGTAGTGGCTCCTTGTGCCTCTGAGGATTAATGGACACTCTACAACACAACACGCACACACACACACACACACAATTATGGACATATGTTAAGTATTGTTCTTTTCTTATATACTTAGTTATATTTTATTTATTATAACTATATATGAAACTGTATATGCTCTGCTATCTTCATTGTAGGAGTCAGATAGCTGTTGTGCCTCCCGATGAATTTAGTTTGGTGGGTGTGGGGTCAGAAATGGCTCTTTGGATAGTGAAGGCTCCTGACCCCTACCCTACATACACAGACCA